>NC_035444.2:62292188-62481276 GCF_002127325.2 Helianthus annuus | reverse complement strand
CGGCCGCCTCAACCTCCCCAGAATCAGAAGCAACAGCAAAGTTTTAAAGGATGTTTTCAGTGTGATGCTAAAGATCACTACAAGAGGCATTGCCCACAAATAAACCAGGACCAGACGCAGAACCACGACCATGGCAACAGGGACAACAATGAGGATAGCGTTGGGGGAAACGATGGAAATAATGACGCCTGGGCCGCATGTACGTGATTGGTCAGGGAAACGCAAGGAACGATCCAAACGTAATAATGGGTAAGTTTCTTCTCGACAAATTTTATGTTACTGTCTTGTTTGATTTGGGTGTGGACACCAGTTTTATGTTTTTAAAAGATAGTCAAATGTTACAACGTACACCAACTCCCTTGAACACCAAACCTGTCGTAGTGTTAGCTTATGGTACAAGGCTGGAGGCCACACATAGTTCAGGGTTGTAATATTATCCTCGCGGGGTAGACGTTCCCTATTGATTTCATTCCTATAGTTCTGGACAGCACCTATAGCTCACGCACCGTATCGCTTAGCTCCATCAGGACTGGGAGAACTATCGACGCAGCTACAAGAACTCTTGGATAAGGGAGTTATCCGGCCTATCTCTTCGCCTTGGGGAGCTCCAATGTTAATTGTGAAAGACAAGGTTACAGTGAAGAACCGTTCATCTCTTCCACGCGTTGACGATTTATTCGACCAGTTGCAAGGGTCGAGTTACTACTCCAAGATAGACATGAGGTCAGGGTATCATCAGCTGAGAGTCCAGGATGAGGACGTCTCCAAGACAGCATTCAAAACTCGCTACGGTCATTACGAGTTCCTAGTCATGCCATTTGGGCTTACGAACGCGCCTGCAGTTTTTATGGATCTTATGAACAGGGTGTGCAAACCCTACCTAGACAAGTTCGTCATCGTCTTCATCGACGACATTCTGATCTATTCCAAGAGTCAGGAGAAGCATGAGCAGCATTTACGTTTTATCTTGGAACTTCTTCGAAAGGAACAACTGTACGCAAAGTTTTCAAAATGCGACTTCTGGCTTCGTGAAGTCCACTTCTTAGGCCATGTGGTGAACAGGGATGGGATCCATGTCGATCCATCCAAGGTAGATTCGATCAGGAACTGGCCTGCACCGCAAACACCAACGGAAATACGCCAATTCTTGGGTTTGGCGGGGTATTACAGGCGATTATTAAAGACTTCTCCAAGATCGCACAGCGCTCACTATGTTGACACAGAAAGGTGTTACCTATCGTTGGGGTAATACACAAGAAACTGCTTTTCAGTACCTGAAGGATAGACTATGCAGCGCACTATTCTCTCATTGCCAGAGGGCCGGATGATTTTGTGGTCTATTGTGACGCGTCGATACAGGGACTTGGTTGTGTATTGATGCAGCGGGATAAGGTTATTGCTTACGCTTCTCGTCAACTCAAGGTTCACGAACGGAACTACACGACGCATGATTTAGAGCTGGAGCTGTTATTTTTGCGCTTAAGATATGGCGACACTACCTGTACGGTACCAAGTGCACTATTTACACCGATCACAGGAGTCTCGAGCATATCTTTAAGCAGAAGGAATTGAACATGCGTCAACGACGATGGGTCGAGTTACTTAACGATTATGAATGCGCCATCAAGTACCATCCAGGCAAGGCCAATGTTGTGGCTAACACTCTCAGTCGGAAAGACTCTCTACCTAGGCGCGTACGAGCTTTACAGCTCACTATTCAGTCTAGTCTTCCTGCACAGATACGAACTGCTCAGATGGAAGCATTAAAGCCCAAAAACGTCAAAGCTGAAGCTTTACGCGGCTCAAGGCAACGAATGGAACAAAAGGAAGACGGCGCCTACTATGTAACGGGGCGTATTTGGGTCCCACTTTTTGGCGGTTTACGTGAGTTGGTAATGGACGAAGCTCACAAGTCCCGCTACTCGGTACATCCAGGGTCGGATAAAATGTACCACGACATCAGAACTACATACTGGTGGCCTAGCATGAAGGCCCACATAGCAACTTACGTTGGCAAATGTTTGACGTGTGCAAAAGTCAAAGTGGAGTATCAGAAACCAGCGGGCCTACTTCAGCAAACCCAAGATACCGCAATGGAAATGGGAAGAAATTCCATGGATTTTGTTACAGGCCTACCTAGATCCCAGCGTGGGAATGATACCATACGAGACAGTAGTAGTATATATATACACAGGCATATACCACATAAGTGACATCAAACAATCCACGCAATGCATAAATCAATACATACATCAACAAGTATGTATAATTGGAAAACACTTACTTTACATTGGCGGTTCTTGTCTTATACCTAAGTCATTACTCCAAAAGAGTGTACGTTTGACCTTTTTCTTTCACTGAGGGAATGTATACGCGACAAGACTTGTTGTGGTTGCTGTGGTTTACAACGTGCATGAATTCACTTGTTTAGCATGTATTCAGTCAATATTGACATTTAAGCACATAATTGCAGTCATTAAATAAGAATTAAAGTGTACGGAAATTACCGGTTTTGTGCCAGTTGTAACAGTATTTTGCTTCTTTTGTCCATTTGCGCTCATTTAATCCTGAAAATACAAAAGGAAGACAAAAGCACACTTTTTCCAACATTAGTACTAAAAAAGGGTTAGTTTTATACCTCATTTGATGTAATTTATATGTTGCATTTTACAAACATCAAATACCCCCACACTTGAATATTTTCTTGTCCTCAAGCAAAACTCTTTGTAATGTGGCTTACACACCCAAATGGAATGGGTAGAAGAGAAGGTTTTGGGCTTGTCTTGAGTGTCGGGATTCCAAGATCTTTATTAGGCTTTATTTTTATGTTATTTACAATCCTATTCGTTATGATTTATTTAGAACATTACATAAGAGAAATTACTTATTTGGGCATAACATGCCTCTTTAAAATTCCATTTATATACAAGTTCACATACCTCACGGGAGATCACTCAACACTCGGCCGAAAATGTATTTTTGTGAAACACTCGAGACCAGCATGGAACTTACTTCTACCATATACTTGCCAAGCAATCAATCCTCCTCCTTTTTAACTATAAACTTTTGTAAATATCAAGAGGACTTCGGGGAAGGGTTAGGCTTGGGTTAAAGGTAGGTGGTTTTGGGTTAGTGGTTAGTAGAAAAGGGCGAAAGGCATAAAAAGCATCGGTTTTCATAAAACTTTTTGTTTTTTGTGACTTTTTATTCAAACGAATTCAAACAAAGTTTCTTTTGAGGAACTTGTTTGTTTATTGCTAAACTTCATCATTTTTTTAATAAGGAATGTCACATGAAGACCGAGCTTTTTACTAAAATAAAGGGTTTAAAATGAAAAAGGGTTTTTGGTGGGTAAAGGGTGTTTGTTTTGTGGGTTAAGAAATGAAAAGGTTTAGGCTCAAAGAGGTTAACTAGGGGGATTTTGGGTAGGTGGTAAAAAAAAAAAGAAAAATAATGGTGTTGAAAGAAAAAGGGGTTAGTCCTAATGCCTCCATCATTTACTTACTTGAGTTTAAGTTGGTAAGGACCGGGAATGTATCGTCATGGTAAGTTCTAGAGTCGTAAGAAACCAAGCGGCTATTCGCACAAGAAACGAAAAATGAGCATTTAGTTGAAAGATGTGTATTTATACTCAATAAAGGCTCAAAACTCACTTTTTTGTGGGAATGGGTTTTTAATGTGATCAAGTATATATAATCAAATTTTAACTAGATTTGTCATGCCGTTTCATAATTTGCTTATGTTGGTTCTTTTTATCACGACGCTTTCGGTTGTAAATTTGTAAAAATATAACCTTTTTAGAACTTGTTATTCCCAATTTATACCAAGACAACTAAAAAAATGAAAAGTTTTTGAAAAAAATTTGGGGTGTTTAGCGGTTCCAATAGAGTTTTGTGTAAGGCTTGTAATTAGGACTTGCAAAATTCAATGTTTTAGCATCCCCCCCACACTTAAATTACAAATTTTCCTCAATGTGTCCCAATAATAAGTTTTTAGGTTGATTGAATGTGTAAAAAGGTGTGTTAAAACAAAAATTTATGTTACTGGGCATCTGGACACGGGCCGTGGTAACCGGGCACGGCCCCGTGTTCAGATTGCCAGTAACAGAAAGTAACAGAAGGCTGGGCACGGGGCGTGTTCAACCGTGTCCAGTTACCTGAACTGGACGTTTTTCTACAGATCATTGAGCACGGGGCGTGTTGGCTGGGCACGGCCCGTGCTGAACTTGCTGTAATGAAGAAAAATTTTCGGGAGGCTCTGTTTTTGTGCATGGGGTGTTGGTTCAAGTCTCCCTCAGTATCCTTCACCATCCCGAGTGTGTTTTATCCATTACAACATCATCCAAACACCATAATTAAAAACCATCATTTATTAAAGAGAGGATTACAATAAGTTCTTAATAAAAGCATAAACTAAAACTTAAATAAGTAGGTCAAGAAACACAAGAAATCTTAAACCACAAAGAAGACCTAGCCTATAGTTTATTTTAAGAGCAAAATTTCGAAAAAGATAATTTTTTTCGGTTGAATAAGGCTTGAAGAACTTCTCCTCCGGGTATGGTCCCTCACACGTCGTTGAGCCATTCTTCTATCTCCCGAGGGAGAAGAAAGGCGGGCTAATGGGCATCAATCATTTTGAGGGGGTGTAACTTCCACCGAAACTTCTTGTAAATTGTCAAGAGGAGGTTCCGCGAGGATGTCATCCCACCCGGTGGGGTTAATGACTCCAAGTGCTAAGTTCCAATCCTCTTGAGGGAGGATTGGTTCCATGGGAGGTGTCACAAGAATGTTCAACCTCTGGTGCAAGAGGTTGATTCTTGGAAACTATTTTCCAGCCCCACCGTCAGATAAATACGGTCGATCAGGACTCTTCTACGGATGTCATTTCGTCGAGAGCTTCTCGTAGTGCCATCACATAGCGTACAAGAGTTGCTTCGACTGAAGGCCTTCATTCCCTTCGACTGTTTCTGGAATGTGCTGAAGAGGTTCCACTGTTTTGGCTTGACATTCTACGAAAATAAACCAAAAAGAGTACATTTTAATGGAACTCGAACATGGCCCCATGCTCAGTAAGCACGGCCCCGTGTTCACTCTCTGCAGATTTTGGAACAAGGAATCTTGGGCTTTAAATTATTTCTGACTTTGAAGCATTTTTAAGCAGAAATAACTTAAAACAGTGTTGTAAAACTTATTTTAACAAGATTCCTTGAATAAAAATCTAACAAATATCACATTAAAGCTTGAAACCATGGGGATTTCAAGCTCTAATGGAGGTGTTGAAGGGAAAAATGAAGAAGAAGGCAATGGACAAAAGTAGAAAAGACAAGATGGTTTGTCACGACCCCCGACCCATCCTGGCCGGAATCGGTGCCGTGAGCAGTCCAGTGGTACCGGTGATTATTTTGAAAAACATTGCAGCGGAAATTTCATCAGGACCGTGAGTTAGGAAAAATATCAGAGTTTAGAAACACCGGATTTTATTTAAAAAGATGGAATAAATTCCATGTTTTACAAAGGTAGCTTTTAAAAAACAATATTCTTAATTTGAAAATAAGCCACTTCTTGAAGTCCTTCAGTGTCGGATCCAATCCTTACTCCAATCTATTGTAATTACTGAAACGCGTTTTAAAAAGATTTTGTCAGCGGGAAATACTGAGGAATTACATTTTACTGAAAACGACACATTTGTTATAATTCACAGTGTTAAGATCTTTTACAATGTTTCTGATCCAACAACTACCCACAGTACTTTACCACTCGACCCATTGGCCCACCTGTCCAATGGTGTCTGTGATTATGGTCATATCACCCAATGGCTGCCCAATGGTGATGATTATCAAGTAATGTGCACAATACCCACATACCGGCTGTAATTTGGTGAACATAAACTTAATCACTGTAAGTTATAATTCTGAAAATAATTTGGAGTATTGTAAACAATTAACAACTCACAAACTGTGAGAAAAGAGTTTATAAAAGAAGAATAACTCACAACGTGAGAAAAGAATTTACAAAAAGGAATAACTCACGAATCATCATGCAGGATTGAGTAACAAACTCTTGATTCTACTTTTCCCGATAATTAAGCATGTACTTTATTTTCTGGATCTTCCGATGATTTAATAGTTTGTTTGATTGTAAGGGTGTAGTTGGGAGTGTTTTTGGTGGTTTAACAGAATAGAATACGTATTGGTGTAAAACCCAAATCAACCCTTAACGGTAGTCATGAGATTCGAACCTTAACGAATTTCACAAAAACCGGGTTAATGATCAATACAGCTTTTACGATAACTCACGAGATCAAATTCTCACAATGAACGACAAAATGCAATACTTCAACTCATTTATCGAATTGACGACAAACGACAAAGTATAATACTTCAACTCATTTATCGAATTATCGACAAACGACAAAGTATAATACTTCAACTCATTTATCGAATTATCGACAAACGAAAAAGTATAATACTTCAACTCATTTATCGAATTATCGACAAACGACAAAGTATAACCCAATGTGGCGGCACTTAGACATTCTTTGGATATATTGATCACTCGGAAAATGAATCGTAATAGCGATTGAGTGATTATTGGTTAGAACCCAACGTATAGAGAGAGAAGAAAGAAATGTTAGAACACCAACGCAAAGAAAAATGAATCCTAAGCTTCTTATTTATAGCAAGCAAGCAGGCACCTCAAATCCTTTTCTGCTTGATGTGGGATTCAAGTGACGTGCTTGCTAGCTAGCGTGCTAGCTAGCTAGCTTAGTTATATTAATCAGCTGCTTAACTCGTTTTTCTTGTATAACTTCAAAATATAACGTTTTATAAAACGACGAATATGTCTTTAGAAACGAGCATATTTTTATCTACGTTTTAACCTAAGTTTCATTAAAAACGGAGTAAGGAAAAAAATAATATATTTTATTATTAATATTAAACGTTCTTATACGACCTCATATATATCTATTTTTAATAGACCTTACTTAGCTTAATTAATCTTGTTAGCTTAATTAATATTGATTAACTGATTAATTAATCATACTAAACTTAATTAGGGTTTCCTTATTGCATAATTATCATACTAAATATTAATTTTAGTGAGGTGTTACATCCTCCCCACCTTAATAAAATCTCGTCCTCGAGATTTGAACTATGATATTTCTTGAGTTATGTTTCTTCTTTTAATTAAGAGGAATAATGTAGCGTTGGAATGGAATCCAAAAGATATTTGAGGGGTATGAGCATTTTTTTAAAAATAAATGATTTATAGAAACAATTGGATTAATATTCAAAATGAACTTACTTTAATTAATTGAGGGTGATTCCGATTCGATAAATATCTATTGTGAATGGGAGTATGGAAATGATTTGTTAATGATATCCGAAAATAGTATTGTTTCTAAATGGTAATGGACACAGGATTTAGTGTATGTAATCTGAGTACATAATTGTACCAAGAAATGACGAATCAAACGAACACTCATGAATAGGGTTTAACACAGGCTACAACTCTATCGGATGCTACAAAGCTTTGTAATGATTTGAAAAGAATTCAATAATGATGACCGAATAAATTCACCGTTTTCGAAATTGTGAGTGCAAGGAAAGCGAATCAGATATTTCAAAAGATGAAATTCAAACGAATGAGATGAAAGGTATAGTTTTTTTTAAGGTGATTGGGTTTAAGCCAAAAGATATATGATCTATAGATTATTAAGAGAAGAGAGTTGGAAATTAGTAAAATTCTTTGTCAGAAGAAAACTTACCTTGGGTACCTAAGGAAGACTTAAGATTGACCAGTTAAAAATGAAATGAAACCATGAAAATATCGGCAAATATTGAATTATGATATGAGAAAAATGTGTGCGATGGGTGATTAAGATACAGAAAAGACAGTAAAGTTAGAGTATTTAACAAAATTGTATTCAGATGATTTTAATCAAAAGTTGATTTAAAGATAGGTGATATTTTTACTAATACCTTTTCCTTTTATGTATCATAAAGTAGAATAATAAATAAATATAGATAGGTTAAAATATCAAAACCCATAATAAATAATAATATATGTTATAAATAGGTTTACCCAATATCATAGAACTCATGATTATTATTTAAAAATCAACTATGTTACTATAAATTAGGGTATCATGAAGTAGAATAATAAATGTTTATTTTAATATCGAGCATACTTAAATATTGGCTTGCGTAAATGACATTTGATATTTTAATATGTACATATTATAAAGGAATATCTATAAGTATTTAATAGTTGTGATAATTAACCAAAAATTTATTTATAACATGTCTTGTTTATGAATATTTAGGCGATTATTTAGATAATTTTATTCGTCTCTTTATTTGTTTTATGAAAATATGTTTTCTCTTCACAGTACGAAGTATATATATATATTTCTATAAAAATATTTTTATATATAGAAATTTACTAAATAAGTATGATACTTAATTTATATTAAATAGTTATTATCATTGTTGGATATTGTTAGTACTGCCTTGTTTAAGCATAGGTGATCAGTCCATGCCTAACTAAGGCTGCGCTATCCAATAGTCTTGATAATACCCTTAAAATAATGTTAATACCTACTGTTATTAATATTTAAATATTTACTAAAAATAAATAACTTAAACGAGATCAGCGAAATTTTCAAATGTTGTGAAAAATGTCACCACAAGGTGATTGTAATCAAATAATGTTTTGATGAATTCGAAGACTAAACAAGCATGCTAATGGTTCAAGAGAATTGAAGTGCTTGTCGGGACTATTTTGAATATGATGGCTTCAATCCATCATATGGGACTTTGAATTGAATACATGATGCGAGCAAGTTCAAACAATTGAACTTGGTGTAAACAAAACGAGTTCATGTATTAATAAAAATTTTGGGATATGTTTACAACAAAAAACCATGTATGCTAAAGGAAATTGAGTTTTTCAAGAAACTTATGACTCAATATTAAGAGTCAACGTTTTGCAATAAACGTGGTTTAAAATGCAAAGATCAAAGTAAGTGATAATGATATTTGAACTTTTGATAAAAATAATAAATTGGAATGAAGCCTCCGTGGTCTTTATAAATCAAACGAACCACATGCGCAACAAACAGTGCATGTTAAAGTGTGGATTACCAAGAAAGAAATAGATCAATATTTCTACTATGAAAGAAATCCTCATGGTATGATGACTATTAGAGGAAGTAAAAACACGAAAGTCAATTCTTTATAGGCAGAAGTCAGAATTGCAACGAAAGAAATATAAGAACTTCTTATCTGGAATTCGTGTGATAACTATTTGTTAAATGATATTATCAGAGAATGCCGAACGAAGTGAAATGAAATAGGGAATTTGCAAACTATATGACTCTTTTGTAGTGCTAATAATTATGACTCAGGTTAGACTATGCACCGATGTTTGGTGAAATATTGTTCCACGTACCTCAGCGAGATTTTGATGTTTTGTAAGATCAGGGGCCAAAAAACCGCTTTTGATTAGTAGTACTTTTAACCGACGGAATTAATATTGGTATCATCGTGCCTAATTTATATTTTTCAAAGGTCTTGCCTTGGAAGTTGTGTGTGATAAACTTTGACGTCTGTGGACGTATAATTTTAAGTTTCATGTGTTTTCTTGTGCATTAGCACAACTTGACATGCTTCTTACTTGCGTTCATAATTTATGGCGTTAATAATTTATGGTAACGTATTGGTAATTCTTATTTTTTGATGGTGTCCCAACTTAATGGGTTTCCATTTATTATTGTTGCTCGAGTTACGAGGTAGATGATCAAACAAAATAATGTTTGATATCGATATAGGTAAGAGATTCTTGATAAAGGAATCTAAATTTATTATTGACACATATACTTGTGCTTTATCCCTAATTATCAATTGTTATGGCTTTTGAAATTTCTTATAGATATACATATCTATATAATCATATATTTCACATGCTGTAATATACATACCCTTTATAAGGTTAATGTATTTAACAGATTCTTATTTCCAAAAACAAGTCTGATATCAGGCCATGATACTTATTTAGGGAAATCTTGTCACTTGTTTGACATTTTATATATACCCCATCTTACCCGGTTCGCGCCGGAGAGGTAACCTCAATATATCCGGACAAGCTGGAGAGTCTGCTACTCTATACCCAGTTTTGCCGGAGAAAATTTTCTATTTCCCATAAATAGTATCTTTTCAAGATTTTAAAAGTGCCTCTTTTATTAGGACTTTTATCCAGAATCAAAGAAATTTGTATTCCCATAACATATCTTATTCTAGACCAAATAATATCAATAAGCAAGAATAAATAGCAATTAAGTGCTATTGCCTGCTAACCGTCATTCTTATGACATACCAGTATTCATTACATTATACTTATATAAGTAATTTACCTTAAAGTTTATTTTAAGGCAAAATTCTTAAGTTCAAGTCTAAATATCATTCAGAATGTTATAAGATAATTTTTAAGTTTCTAACTTTCCGTTTAAGCTTAGGTATTATTATAACACCTATTTGCGTAAACAAGTGGCTTAGCTTATACTAAGGCATCTTTTCTTATGTGCAAGTCTAAATGCTATCAGATGTGCTACCAGTTAAGTTAATAGCAATCTCCTAACTCTTTTATTTAAGCTTAAGTATTGTTATCACAACACTTTATAGGCTTAAAGTAGTGGCTTAGCTCTGATACCACCTTCTGTCACGACCCCCGACCCCATCCTGGACGGCCAGAGTGCCGTGAGCAGTCCAGTGGTACCGGTGATTATTTTGAAAAACATTGCAGCGGAAATTTCATCAGGACCGTGAGTTAGGAAAAATATCAGAGTTTAGAAACACCGGATTTTATTTAAAAAGATGGAATAAATTCCATGTTTTACAAAGGTAGCTTTTAATAAAAACAATATTTCTTAATTTGAAAATAAGCCACTTCTTGAAGTCCTTCAGTGTCGGATCCAATCCTTACTCCAATCTATTGTAATTACCTGAAACGCGTTTTAAAAAGATTTTGTCAGCGGGAAATACTGAGTGAATTATTCATTTTACTGAAAACGACACATTTGTTATAATTCACAGTGTTAAGATCTTTTACAATGTTTCTGATATCAACCAACTACCCACAGTACTTTACCACTCGACCCATTGGCCCACCTGTCCAATGGTGTCTGTGATTATGGTCATATCACCCAATGGCTGCCCAATGGTGACGATTATCAAGTAATGTGCACAATACCCCACATACCGGCTGTAATTTGGTGATTACATAAACTTAATCACTGTAAGTTATAATTCTGAAAATAATTTGGAGTATTGTAAACAATTAACAACTCACAAACTGTGAGAAAAGAGTTTATAAAAGAAGAATAACTCACAACTGTGAGAAAAGAATTTACAAAAGAGGAATAACTCACGAATCATCATGCAGGATTGAGTTAACAAACTTCTTGATTCTACTTTTCCCAATAATTAAGCATGTACTTTATTATTCTGGATCTTCCGATGATTTAATAGTTTGATTGTAAGGGTGTAGTTGGGAGTGTTTTTGGTGGTTTAACAGAATAGAATACGTATTGGTGTAAAACCCAAATCAACCCTTAACGGTAGTCATGAGATTCGAACCTTAACGAATTTCACAAAAACCGGGTTAATGATCAATACAGCTTTTACGATAACTCACGAGATCAAATTCTCACAATGAACGACAAAGTGCAATACTTCAACTCATTTATCGAATTGACGACAAACGACAAAGTATAATACTTCAACTCATTTATCGAATTATCGAAAAACGACAAAGTATAATACTTCAACTCATTTATCGAATTATCGACAAACGACAAAGTATAATACTTCAACTCATTTATCGAATTATCGACAAACGACAAAGTATAACCCAATGTGGGCGGCACTTAGACATTCTTTGGATATATTGATCACTCGGAAAATGAATCGTAATAGCGATTGAGTGATTATTGGTTAGAACACCAACGTATAGAGAGAAGAAGAAGAGAAATGAGCAAAGAAAAATGAATCCTAAGCTTCTTATTTATAGCAAGCAAGCAGGCACCTCAAATCCTTTTCTGCTCGGGATTCTAGTGACGTGCTTGCTAGCTAGCTTGACGTGCTAGCTAGCTAGCTTAGTTATATTAATTCAGCTGCTTAACTCGTTTTTCTTGTATAACTTTTAAAATATAACGTTTTATAAAACGACGAATATGTCTTTAGAACGAGCATATTTTTATCTACGTTTTAACCTAAGTTTCATTAAAAACGGAGTAAGGAAAAAAATAATATATTTTATTATTAATATTAAACGTTCTTATACGACCTCATATATATCTATTTTTAATAGACCTTACTTAGCTTAATTAATCTTGTTAGCTTAATTAATATTGATTAACTGATTAATTAATCATACTAAACTTAATTAGGGTTTCCTTATTGCATAATTATCATACTAAATATTAATTTTAGTGAGGGTTGTTACATGGTTGTTGAGAACCTTCTTTAGAATATACCTAGTATGGTATGTGTGAAGATCCCACCAAATCTCTGTCTTTGGAATGGTCCAAATGTGCAGGAATCTTGCTGCATTTATAGAAAACGACAGCACGCTGGACACGGCCCCGTGTCGGCTGGACACGGCCCCGTGTGTAGACAAGATTCTGACATTTTTGTTCGTATTCTGACCGGAAGTCAGACGAGAATCTTTCAGTGGACACGGGGGCATGCGGACCTGGACACGGCCCCGTGTCTAGAAGTTGTTTATGAAGTTTTGTCTATAAGGAATTTATCCGGATCGGGTGGTTCCTTACTGGATGGAACAACACCGAAGTGCCTGAGATACCTTAGTTGCCCTAGATTTAGACGAGAACGCAAGAGGTTATCGGAAAGGGTGATTCCTATGCTAAATGTAGGTGGACAAGTCCAACCCTTTTCCGGGCTCTCGTTAAAGAATGTGTATGTCAAATCGCTTAGGTCTATGTATGCATCGACGGAAGTTGATGGGGAGTCCTTCACGGCACAATCGACACAGGGACGACTATCGCTCAAGTCTTCGCAAGAGTTAGGGGTAATTTCGGGAGCGACGATGTTGTTTTTATTCGAATGCTATCTCAATAATTCTTCTTGGGCGTCATCTTGAGATGAATTAGTTATGTCCATCTCAAGCTCTTTTATCCAATTAAGAATTAGATCTTCCATTTGAAAAAATTCATCAAGAATCATTTCATTTAGAATAGATGATTGAGAGCATTCTAGGGAGAGATATGGATTATTTTTACTCTCGCCCCTCTTAAGGCTACAGGAAAACAATGGATCTATATAGTGGGGAGTGTAATTTAAAAAATAACATTTTAAATCTTCATGAGTTCCGCCACATAATTGACACCACGTACCATAAGAGGAGCGGTAGTAAAAAAAATCAGTAACGCTCATGTTTGTGTCAAAAATTACCAACCGTCGGGATCTTACGGTTCTGTTTTCAGTATCTGCTGATCTTACTAACTGCTGACCAATAACTGCTGCTCAATTAAAGATCTGATGAAGACTCAAGTCCTGCTGATTCAATCTACTGCCTTGAGTCAAGCACTGCTGATCCGGATAAGTGCTGTTGGGTTCACAGCAGTAGAAGGTTGCAGCAGTTGTTCTATAGTTTGTTATGTAATAGAATGTAAATAGCAGTAGTTCACACAAGCAGTGTCTGTATAGATCAGAGGTTAGAGTTTGTTAGGAGGTTAGATATCACTTTCATGGTGACGTCAGCTAAAGATGCTCAGTAGTTTGCAAGTGCTTATAAATAGTACAGTACTTTGTACTGTTCTATTAGCTCTTCACATCATTCGTCTTCTTTGCACGAACAAACTACTGAGCTCGGACTGAGGGGGAGTTTGCATTCATACATCATCATTGTAATCGTGTTTGAAATAAATTCAATCATTCGGTTCTTTGTGTAAAGATGTTTGATTAAAGTATTACTCTCATTTGATTGTATGCAAAGTTTGTTATCATTTTAATTCCGCTGCACAACCCATCCATTTTCCATTTTAACTTCAAACAAAAAACAATCAAAGGAAACTCAGATCCAACAATTGGTATCAGAGCTAGAACAGTCAAATTTGATTTAACAATCATTTTGACGTAAATAGTTCAGCTCAAAACAGTTGATACTGATCGTTTGTTCGTCGTTGAAAAACAGAGTAAGGATTAATCACCATTATAGTTGATTTCTCAGTACCTGTAAAACAACAAGAATGACGTCACAATCCCAGGACGATAAAAACAACATTGGCTCGCTCTTTAAACCACTTATGCTAAAAAGAAATGAGTACAACATCTGGCAGAGGAGGATGGGTCACATCCTCGCTCAACAAAGCACAGGTTGTTGGAAGTCTGTTATCTTTGGTCCTCATGTTCCTACAGTGCCAAGCGCTGAAGATTCTAAAAAACAAGTTCCTAAACCTGTTGAAAATTATACTGAAACGGATTATCAAAAATTTGAACTGGATTCTAAAGCATTTAGTATTGTTGCATCAGCGCTCCCCAACGAAATATATGCTGGACTGTTACATTGTAACAGTGCCAAAGAGTTGTGGGACGCACTTAAGGAACAGTTTGGAGGTACCGAAGAGGTCATAGAAAACAATAGGGAAATCCTGAACCAACAGTATGAAACGTTTTGTCATGTTAAAGGTGAATCACTGACTCAACAATTTGAGCGTTTCAGTTGTCTCATCAGTGAACTGAGGCTTGTTAAGGTCACGTTTTCAAACTCGACTCAAAATAACAGGTTCCTCAGATCACTGCCAGAAAAATGGGACACAATAGCTATTGTCACCAGAACTGCACCTGAGTTCAAGGATCTGACCTTGACCCAACTCCATGGTCGACTCCTGACCTTTGAGAGGGAGTTGAACCAGAAAAGGAAGTTACAAGAGTCAGGGAAAACTGTTGATGATTATTCATTCGGTAACACTGCTCTTCTGGGTCAAGAAGAATCTGGTGGTAGTGGTAAGGATCAGGGTTATGATCACTTCATTGACATAACTGCTGGTGCAAACTTCAACAACCCTGATCCTCACTCTACAGGTTATGCATTCACTGCAAATGAAAACCAGATGTCAGATAATCTAAGCTTTGAACTCAATGATTTACAGCATTTCGACCCCACTGACCTAGAAGAAATGGACATCCTGCACCAACTGGCCTTGCTAAGTGTTAGAACTAGCAAGTTTCATAAGAGAACTGGGAGAAAATTTCCAGGTCTTCATGGGAACCTGAGGGTTGGGTTGGATAAATCGAAAATCAAGTGTTACAAGTGTAACAGGTTGGGACACTTTGCTAGGGAATGTAGGAGTCAAACAACTGGTCCCATAGTCACTCACCCTAGTTCAAATCCTAGACCTCAAACTCAAAACACTGTGCACTATGCCCAATATGCCCCAGCAGCACATGTGAACACTGCTCACTATGCTGTTGCCCTATGCCAGTGCATTATGTCCAAACAGCTGCTCCACAGATCCAATTTGTTCAAACCCCTGCTCCCCAGGCACAAGTGCAATCTGCACCTCAAACTACTGCTCCAGTAGTTACACAACCTGAACAACAAAGTTTCTTTAGTCAAGAATTTGTTGACTGGAGCAGTATGCCTGAAAATCTTAATGATGAAAATTTTGCACTATATGCTTCAAATGATTTTTCTCACAATGAATTTTGTTTGATGGCATTAGAGTCAATACAGGAGGGGGTTGAATCTGAGGAGGAACAGCTGAAGGTTGAAACAGTGGAAGAGGTGACTGAAGCAGTGGTTACTGCTGTGACTGATGAAGTACTGCTGGGAGAAAGTTCAGGTACCTTGATTGAACCAATGGCAGATCTATGGTCTGAAGAAGACAAGAAAGATGAAAAGGTTGGTGAGGAAGAAGAGGGAGCTGATGAGGAAGAAAATCCTAAATGTGATTGTGCAATGATGGCTGCTGCCAAGGTATCACCTCAAGTTCTAGAAAAACTATGTTCTGACAATTGCATTATTGCTTTTGCTAACATCAAAGAGGTGAATGAAAACCTTAGGAACAAAATCTTAACTGATGAAGTCAAATTTGAAAGATCTTTAAAAGAACTTAAAAACAAGTTGACTGAAAAGGACAAAGAGATTAGCAGTTTGAAAGAAGAGCAAAGCATAACCAAAACCCAACTCCAAACTATGGTAGAAAAATACCAAGTTTGCAAAAAGGAGTTAGAATCCACCCAGATCACTTGTGAGAAATGGGTGGAATCATGCAAAGGGTATGAGGTTATGCTTGAGAAACAGATAAAAAGCAATGTAAAATTTGGGGTTGGTTATAGAAAACATGATGATGAAAACACTGCTTTTGAAAAATCTGTTTCAACCACTGATGTAACTACTGAGTTCATCCCAACAAACAAGGATGGCCAAGAAGTGAAAATCACTGACAAACTTGGTAACAAAATCACACTTGACAGACCAATGGGTCCCTCTGCATTTGAGGAGATTGAAAATCATCAATTTAAATCAAGATGGTCTGATGAGTGTGATATCCTTGAAAATTTCAAGCCAATGGACTTTACATCAACTGATGGTGTTAAGGCTCCAAAAGCTAAAGTCATTCCTCTTAAGGATATTCCAGCAGTGGTCAAAACCTCTGCTACAAAGGAGTCTGAAAAGAGGAAGAAGAAAGAGAAAATTGATAACTTGTTTTGTGAATTCTGTGAGAAGAGGAACCATCTAACAAAAGATTATTTCCATCTAAAAGCTTATGACTTAACCAAAACAAGTGTCACTACTTCAGCTGAAAGTTGCAGTGTTTGTGGTAAAACAAACCATAAAACTCAGGCATGTGTGTACCTCAAAAACTTCAATGAAAAGAAGAATGAGTACATGGCTAAAACATCCTTGAGTTCATCAGCATCTGCACCATCTATCAAGTTCACAAAGAAACAACCACTGTTTGTGCCAGTTCAAACAGCTGTCACAAAACAGCTGAACCAAACATCTGTCAAAAGAGATGTTCAGGTTACTGATGCACCTCCTGCCAATCAGTTCAGAAAGGGCAAGGAAAAACAGTCTTACCAAAGGGTTCCACACGTTTATGAGGTCTACAAAAAGCCCTCTAAACCCAGAGTGAATAGGCATCCTTTCGGTTACCAGCAGTTGATTGGGTAAGACCCCCAACAGTGGTTAGCAAGAAACAGTACTAAAACTGTCCAAACCCCTGACTTAACCACTGCCCATCACACTGCATCCATACCAGACACTGTTGAGACCCCATCCAAAGCCCTGTTGGCTTTGGAGTCCTTAATGAACTAATCCTTTTACTTCATGTGCAGGGAGCTTCTGCATGCTTTGATAGTCTATGGTATGTAGATAGTGGAGGCTCCAGGCACATGACATGATGTAAAGCCCTCCTCAAAGACTTTAAAATCCATGGTGGGGGTGATATATCCTTTGGAAATAATAGTAAAGGGAAAGTTCTGGGGTCTGGCACAGTGCAATCTGGCAATGTAAAATTTGAAAATGTCAATCTAATAGACAACCTAAAATTCAACCTTCTGAGTGTGTCCCAAATGAGTGACAAAGGGTTTGGGTCATTCTTCACAAAAGATTGTAGTAGGATTGTTGGACCAGAAATGGTCAAAAAGGTTGAAGCAATAATTAAAAATGGTCAAACAAAACTTGTTGCTCAAAGAAGTGGCAATGTTTATGTTGTTGACATGTCTAAAGAGTGTCCCAGGGCTGATGGCTGTCTGTTCTCAGCTGCCTCTAACAAAGAGACAGAACTCTGGCACACAAGACTGGGACACACAAATCTTAAGACAATAACAGAAATTTCAAAAAATGGTTTGGTGAGAGGCCTACCATAAAAATTGTTTTCATGTCCTGAACATTGCATTTCCTGTTTAAAAGGAAAACAGCATAAAAGTTCCTACAAGTCCATTGAGGAGTCCAAAACAACCCAGTGCTTGCAAATGCTGCACATGGATTTGTTTGGCCCAGTTCAAGGCATAAGCCTCAAAAAGAAAAGATATTGTTTAGTTATAGTTGATGACTTTTCTAGGTTTACATGGACTTTCTTTTTGCACTATAAAGATGAAACTGCAGGCATTTGCAAGACTTTGTGACACAGGTTGAAAAGCAATTTGATCTTCCAGTGAAAAGCTTTAGGAGTGACAATGGCACAGAATTTAAAAATAGGGAGTTGGATGCCTTCTGTGTGAAGAAAGGGATTGTAAGGCAGTACAGCATCCCTAGAACACCAGAGCAAAATGGGGTTGTTGAGAGAAAGAACAGAACTTTGATTGAGGCTGCCAGAACCATGCTTGCAGATTCAGGTTTGCCATTAACTTTCTGGGCAGAGGCAGTAAACACTGCTTGCTATGTCCAGAACAGAGTTTTAATCAACCCCAAGCACAAAAAGACTGCCTATGAAATTCTGTACAAAATCAAACCACTGATCTCATACTTCAAGGTATTTGGCTGCCCATGCTTTATTTTGAACTTAAAAGATTCCATTTCAAAATTTGCAGCCAAAATTGATTGTGGTTATTTTCTGGGATACTCAACCACTGCCAAGGCCTACAAAGTGTTCAATGCACGGACCAAGGTAGTGGAGGAGACTTTGGATGTAAAGTTCAATGAACTTTCATCAATGAAAATCCCAGCAAATCCTGCTGAACTGTTTGATCTTGAAAAATTCACTTTTGAAAATACTGCTGTCAAGACTAACAGTGCAGGTCCATCAGAGGATACAACACCAGACTATGGGTATGAAGTCATCATCCCTCAAAGGTCTGCCACCAAAGGGAAAGCATCAGTTGTTCAAAACATCTGTGAAAGCTCAACCACTGCTGCATCAACAGTTGTTGATCAAAGTAGCCCATCCACCACTACTTCCATATCCTCAACTACTGCTGACAAAAGTCCTCAAACAGTGGATAAAAGTCAGCAGTGGTCCACTCCATTACCACCCATTCCACCACCTTTTGAAGCCACTGCTGGGTCATCAAAGTCACCAGCAGTGGTTAGCTCAGATGATACACATTTGCAGCCTTCACCAACAAATTCCATCATACCATACCAAGGAGATTTAATCTTCTTGAGATCTCATCCATCTGATCAAATCATTGGCAACATCAATGAAGGGGTGCTCATAAGAAGCCAAACCCAAAACATTTGTCTTTTTGCTGGTTTTCTATCACTCCATCAGCCAGTCAAGTACCAAGAGGCACTAAAAGACAACAGCTGGGTAGAAGCCATGCAAGAGAAGCTCCAACAGTTCAAGAGACAACAAGTATGGGAGCTTGTACCACTGCCAAAAGAGGTCAGTCCCATTGGCACAAAGTGGGTCTTCAAGAACAAAACAGATGAAAGGGGCATTGTTGTCAAGAACAAAGCCAGGCTTGTGGTTCAAGGTTACAGACAGGAAGAGGGGATTGATTATGATGAAACATTCGCCCCTGTTGCAAGATTGGAAGCTATCAGACTGTTCCTGGCCTTTGTTGTCAACCACAACATGAAGGTGTTTCAGATGGATATCAAAAGTGCTTTCCTCTATGGTACATTGCCAGAAGAGGTATATGTATGTCAACCTCCAGGCTTTGAGGATCCATTTTATCCTGATCATGTCTACAGGCTAAACAAATCCTTGTATGGCCTGAAACAAGCACCAAGGGCCTGGTATGAAACTCTTTCCAACTTTCTACTCTCAAATGGTTTCAAAAGAGGTACCATTGATAAAACACTGTTTCTTAAATGGAGAGGGAAAGATTTAATGATTGTCCAAATTTATATGGATGACATTATTTTTGGAAGCACATGTACCAAAATGTGTGAAGAGTTTAGAGAACTCATGGCAGCTGAGTTTGAAATGAGTGCAATGGGTGAGCTGCAATGCTTTCTTGGTCTCCAAGTACAGCAAATGCAAAATGGAACTTTCATTCATCAAAGCAAATATGCTAAAGAACTGTTAACCAAATTTGATATGAATGATTGTAAACCATGCAGCACACCCATGGCCACAAATAAGCTGGTCATGTCTGATGAAAAAGATGAGCTGATTGACCAAACACTTTATAGGAGCATGATTGGGCCTTTATTGTACCTAACTGCATCCAGACCAGACATCATGTTTGCAACATGTGTCTGTGCAAGAAGTCAATCAGCTCCCAGAAAATCTAATCTCATTGCTGTAAAAAGGATTCTCAGATACATAAAAGGTGCTCCCACACTTGGTATCTGGTATCCAGCTAATGGGAATATCAAGCTTTCAGGTTTTTCAGACAGTGACTTTGCTGGTTGTCACACAACAAGGAAGTCCACTTCAGGAGGGTGCCAGTTTCTAGGTGATTGCTTAGTTTCTTGGCAAAGCAAAAAGCAAGCAGCAGTTTCAACATCCACTGCTGAGGCTGAATACATTGCTGCTGCAAGCTGTACAGCCCAACTCCTGTGGCTTCAAAATCAGTTACTGGATTTTGGTATCACTGCCTTAAAGACACCACTTATGCTGGATAGCCAGGCAGCAGAAAATATCATCAAAAATCCAGTTTCCCATTCTACCACCAAACACATCGACATCAGACATCACTTTGTGGGGGATTGCTATGAAAAAGGTTTGATTTCTCTGCATCATGTCCCAACTAAAGACCAGCTGGCAGATGTGCTCACAAAAGCACTTGATACAGCCACTTTTGAAAGTCTGGTCTCTAGGATTGGGATGCTGAACATGGAATAACAAGCAACATCTTGTTTGTCTATGAATAAAAGCAACAAAATGTTTTCAGAAAATCAAAAAATCCATCCTTAAAAATAGCTTAAAAATGAAAATTTCATTAAAATCCTTAAAAGTCTGCCATAACCACTAATTGTTCAAAAGTCTGCTTTACATCAAAAAGTCTGCCCATTGCTGAAAGGCAACCTCTGTTCACTCATTCCTTGATAACCACTGTTGTTCAAAAGTAGTGTCTTATCCACTGATATGCTATCTACTGATAGTAAAAATCATCCACTGCCCCCTTTCCACTGCTTTCATCAGTTGCTTTCACCAAAAGTACTGTCCTTCATTTTCACCAGTGGTTGTCACGTGGGCAGTACATAGCAGTCAGACTTTTTGTAACGGCTGCCACATCAGCATTCACTCTCTCTCCTATAAAACTCCCCACTCACCATCCAAACAGGGTTTTACTGTCGAATTGAATTCATAAAAAATTCTCTTCTCAAAGCAGTTTTTCTTTCCATCTCCCACAAAATTCCTTCGATCAATCGTTTCAAAAATGACAAAATCGAAGTCATCTGTAAAACCCACATCAAAATCTTCGAAAACAGCCTCTCAAAAGGCAACCACCACTGACATTCCATTCAAAAAATCTCACAATCTCCTGGGTCTTCTCACAAAACCAGGAACCACAGATGTTTTCGATTCCATTATCACCATCATGGCAAAATCAAAGTACAAAACTTTGCTCACAGCCGACGCACCCATCTACTTGGCAACCCAAAGGGAGTTTTGGAAGAATGCAACCCTTGAAAAACAAGGAGACATTGTCACTGCAATCAAATCTTCCATAAAGGGTAAAGCTGTCCACATTTCACCACAATCTATCTCCGAAGTCTTCCAACTCGATGATCAGGCAGGTAAAACTTCCTTCACCAAAAACGAGTTGCACATTGACTTTATTGAAAGAGGGTATGAAGCCACAATGATGACGAAATTAACTTTAGAAAAAGGTTATTTTCCTCCTGCACCAAGATTTTTATTTCATACCCTCCTAGTATGTGTTTCAAACAAAACCACTTCTTTCAATGAGATCCCTATAAAGATTCAAAATCTGGGATATGCGATTCTTCAAGAAGAAAATTATAACTATTCTCGGGAAATCTTTAAAGATTTGGTTAATAATGTTGAAAGCAAATCATTTTTACTGTTTCCAAGGTTTTTAAGCTATTATTTTCAAAAGAAATTCAGTAAGGATGATTTGTCTCTAATAAACCAAGGTGAAATAACTGCAATAAACTGTCTAACATCTGAAACATTTTCACGTATGTTAGCACCTTGCAAAACACAAGCAGGGGTACCTGAGCAGATTTTAGCAGCTACCACTGCTCCTCAGGTATCTGCTGCTGAGCCTACTGCTCTAGGTGATCAAAGCAGCAGAACAACTGTTTTGAAACCCACACCTACCAAACCAAAAAGGCCATCCAAAAAGAAAAATCAAAAACCCTCCAAACCAATCAAAACGGCAACTCTGGCAGATGAGATACCAGAGTTAATGCCTGTGACAACACAAATGTCACTAGAAACCACTGCTGCTTCTTCCTCACAGCAGTTGGTACAAATATCTCAACCCATAACCATAACTCCTCCTGCTTCTTCACAAAAAGGACAGGTTGTACGCAAAGGGCCACCACATCATGATGCTCTGGATACACTTGTCTCCATCATCCACAGCTCAATGCCCGGAGCAACTCCGCTTTCTAAACCCACCATCACATCCTCAATTCCACCAAAAACACAACTACTGTTGGATGCAATTGACTTGAACCAGGCACTATCCAGTCCTTCTCAATCACCTGTCAATGAGAATATACCTCAACAAATGACTGAGCCTGCTGTATCATCCATTGCTAACCCACCAACAAAACCTGAGGAGGTTACACCCATTGAGTTACAAGTAACTCTTTGTGGTAATCCAAGTGAAGCAGCCACTACAACTGTTGAACCTACAGGTTTACAGTTGGGCAGTGGTTTCATTAATAAGACTTCCTTGGAGGCAATTCCTTACATAGCACCTCTGCCAACCACCAGTGGATTTATATATCCAACTGGCATCATCAAAAGGTTGTCAAGTGTTGAAGGAAGAAGACCCCAGTACCAAGAAAAAGGGGCATCAGTGGTTAGTGTTTGGAATAAATTCCCTACATCTGCCACTGATAAAACCACTGTTAGTGGGAAATCAGATGATCCCATTAAATTGAGTGATGATTTAAAGTACCAGAAATTGACGAATCGTGTTGAAAAACTTGATAACTCTGTTGCAGAGCTCAAAAATATGCTCCAGCAGTTGTTACAGGTACAAAAGGTACAATCCACTGCTGTTCCACCTCAAGCACCTGCTTTACAACAAGCACCTGCTACAAATGAGCTCTGGAATCTCTTTCAACCTTATCTCCATCATCAGGCACAACTGGCAGATCAGCAACATGAAAAACATGTTCAACAGCTGAGAAATGCTATGGAGTCTAGGTTCAAAGACACTCAGGCTGATCTAAAGGCTCTTAAAACTCAGATCCTGCACACCACTGGCACTGCTCCTCCACCAGTATTCTTCATTGATCAACTCCCTGAAGATAATGCCAAAAAGGGGGAGAAAATTCAAGAATGGAGGAGAAAGGGAATAACTGATGGTCTTTACCTTGCACCAGAAAATTCAAACATGACCAAGCAGATCCCTTTGCCAGATGGTAGTAAGAAAATTGATGAGACTACAAATGCACTTGCAGAAGCACTTGCTTGTGTAAAAAGGGATAGAGAGGCCAAAAAGAAAGCCAAGGTGGATTATCCGGATCAGGGTACTTCAGGGTCAAGAGATGATGAAAATCTTTTTGATGAAAAGAAGAAGTCTACTAGAAAAGTAAGGCTACCCAAATCCATTCCGGTCAGGCGTTCAAAGTCTGTTCAAAAATCACCTCCCAAAACAGGTGTTGTAACCTCTGTTGTATCAGCTGTTGTTGGTACCTCAGTAGTTTCAACATCTGCTCCCACTTCAACACACACCACCTCAACACACACAACATCCACTGCTTTACCACCATCAGCACCTAAATCACAATCACCTCCTGTCAAAAGGCAGAAGACAGCAGATGTTAAAACATCTGTTGTAAAGACAACAGTGGTTGGAACACCAGTTGTTTCAACAACTGTTAGTCTATCACAAACCACTGCCACTACAACCATCTTTCCATCCAAAACATCATCAGTCCCTCCTCAAATAAAGAGGAGGAGGCTAACTCCTAAAGATGATGTCACTTCACCACCCCAAACATCTTCAAAATCTTTAGCTCTTGTCAATATACCAAAACCAGTTCCACTTTCTTCTGTTCCAACGCACAAACCTTTACCTCCTGCAGGTGTTCAATTTCCTTTTGAACTAGAAGCTGTCAGAGAAGAGATAAAATCCTTCTATACTGAGGATGACCCTGCCAAAAGGAGTTTTCCCTCAATCAAAGGATATCCATGGCCCAAAAACATTGATGAATATTTGAAAATAAAGGCCAAACAAGCAGAGGATATCTCACAGAGAAACTCACAAGGGAAATCTGACAAAGAAGTTTCAAGATACTACCAATATTTGCTTACACAAGTCAACTCCCTGGAACGTTTTGCAAAGAATGTTAGTCAACAAATTTCTGAAAGAGCAGCTGAAACTCTGAAGAAAGACTACATTGAAAGCATCATGTTTTACAAGAAATACAAAGGAGAGAGACACATGTACAAAGAGTGGACTATCCCAGAGCTTGAAGCTGAATCAGCCAGAATTCAAGTTATGATAAAAAGGAATGTCACTCACACTCCTCCTGATTGGGCAAAGTTCAAAAAGAATGTACCTGAAAAGCAGTTGGAACTAAAAAGAATGAAAGAAGAATTGGTTGTTGCTGAATTTGGCACCAAAAGACAAGTTGCTAGATGGAAAGAAGATGTGGTCAGGTCAACCTACAAAAGGTTGGAGGAATTGAGGAAGAAAGATCCAAAAATCTCTCAAAAACCTGACTATCCTGAAGCAGCGGTTTCAAAAGAACCATCAAAGCTGCAAATCAGGAGATCCACTGCTCCAGCTGGTACTTCCTCTTACAAAAGGAGGAAACAAAGCCAGTTAGGAGTTGAGACAGTTCAAGATATTCTTACTGGCAATGCTGTTGTAAAAGAAGGCCTGCTAAGAACGTTAAAAGAAGAACTTGAACAAGAAAATTCTGCTACCACTGCTCAGCCAGTGATGAATCGGCCAGCCTCTCCAAATACTTCTGCAAATAAGCATCTCCCAAGAAACCCACCAGGCTCAAAAATACAAAAGTGGGCAACTGACAAACAGACCCGCGTATTGACTTTGCTCAGGTCTGGTGGAGAAGTGAAGATAATATCAAGGGAACAAGCTCTTGGCCTGAGTCTTGAAGATTTGCAGGATCTCCTTGATCTTCCACTTAGCAGGGATGATGAAGATACAGATGCCCTTAGCTTTGAATTACAATTTAAAGGTCAAATAAGGGAACTGTTGATGAGGCAATAAAATATCCACAATAATGAAGAGTTTTGGCACTATCTGTTCCAGGGGGAGATTGTTGGGATTGAACCCTATCAGAGGAACAAACAATGTAAAGCCAAAACTGGATCAGCTCAGTGGATTCAGAATAAGCAGATACTGATATACATATCTCTCCCCTTGAAAGTGATTACAACAACTGATGACCTCCTATCTGCTGATCTTACTAACTGCTGACCAATAACTGCTGCTCAATTAAAGATCTGATGAAAACTCAAGTCCTGCTGATTCAATCTACTGCCTTGAGTCAAGCACTGCTGATCCGGATAAGTGCTGCTGGGTTCACAGCAGTAGAAGGTTGCAGCAGTTGTTCTATAGTCTGTTATGTAATAGAATGTAATAGCAGTAGTTCACACAAGCAGTGTCTGTATAGATCAGAGGTTAGAGTTTGTTAGGAGGTTAGATGTCACTTTCATGGTGACGTCAGCTAAAGATGCTCAGTAGTTTGCAAGTGCTTATAAATAGTACAGTACTTTGTACTGTTCTATTAGCTCTTCACATCATTCGTCTTCTTTGCACGAATAAACTACTGAGCTCGGGCTGAGGGGGAGTTTGCATTCATACATCATCATTGTAATCGTGTTTGAAATAAATTCAATCATTCGGTTCTTTGTGTAAAGATGTTTGATTAAAGTATTACTCTCATTTGATTGTATGCAAAGTTTGTTATCATTTTAATTCCGCTGCACAACTCATCCATTTTCCATTTTAACTTCAAACAAAAATACAATCAAAAGGAAACTCAGATCCAACAGTGGGTCCTTTCTTTTTTTTTATTTAGTTTAAATTTAATAAAATAATTATAATAATGTTGTTTGTGGGAAGGATATATATGTTATTGTTGTGGGTAAAAAGTGTTTGTGGGAAGAATAAGTGAAAAGCTCATGTGGCATGCTGATTAGTTTGTTTGTAGAAATGATAGCCTTTCACTGATGCGGATAGTCTAATTATAAATTAATCAATCAATATACATGATTTTATTTAATCATCAAACACAACTTCTCATGAATACATATTGAAAACCTAACTACTTAGGATTACAACAAAGGGTGATGAAACCCGAATCGCTTATTTAATCCGAGCAATGGAATATACACAACTTTAGCAAATACTGGTGAATCAATGGGAGATAAAAATCTCATTATGCTTGCCATCTCTAGTTTACGAGTAGAATACAACATAAAAAAGATAATATCTCAACTAATAATCTAAATCATCTCCTACAATATCTCCTGTATTTATTGTATTCAATGTATTGATATGTATTGATTTTATTTCCTTGTATTGTTTATGTAATTCTGATATATAATAGCAATAGCAATCTCTCTGTAATGTAGAGAGAATTCGTTCCTCACATGGTATCAGCTAGAAGATACTTTTGATCTCTCTTGTTCTTCGATCCCTGCCCATTCTTCGATCCTTGACCATGCCTACCACTACTTCCGCAAACTCTTCTTCTTCCTCCACCGAATCCAAACTCCCCATGGCCACCATTCTTCACATGATCACTCTTAAACTCTCCACTTCCAACTACCTCTCTTGGAAATATCAGGTTCTTCCTCTTCTTGCTAAACAAGGACTTGTCGGTCACGTCGATGGGTCCATTTCTCCGCCAGCCAAGACTGTTCTGGTCGACAACAAGGACTAGCCCAACCCTAAGTTTTCTTCCTGGTCCATTCAAGATCAACAGGCTATTCTCATTCACAACTCCTCCCTCACCGAAGAAGTTATCGCCGAAATTCTCGGCTTATCCACCGCCAGGCAGATCTGGACTGCACTTGAAGCGGCCTATAGCAACACGTCCCTTGAACGTATGCACCTTCTTCGTGACAGCCTGTGTCACTTAACCAAAGGATCCTCGACCGTGGCAGATTTTGGTCGCAAATTTAAAGGTATTTGCGATCAATTATCGGCCATTGGCCACTCGGTTAGCGACACCGATAAAACCCATTGGTTTTTGTGTGGCTTAGGACCTTCCTTTGAAAGCTGGTCGGGGGGATAGTGCACGGTCCTCCCAACCGCCAGAGTGATCTCACTCCGGGAGCCGCTACCCGACCAAGCTAGCTCCGCGGTGACTTCCCCATGCCGAGTTCTTGCCCTGGGCGACATATGCCACTCCCAAGACTCGAACCCGGTACCTCTAGGAAGAGGTGGGTGTCGGTGGCCAACTGGGCTACCCCAGTTGGTTAAAGCTGGTCCACGACCATTCGAACTAATCGTGGCTCGTTACCCTTCCGCGACCTACTCGCCAAGGCCGAAAGCCAGGAACAGTTTCTTGCGTCACTTCACCCACCATCTCCTGCCCAGGTTGCCTTTACAGCCATTCACTCTCATCATCGGTCCTCGGGGTCGGGTCCCAATCGCTCCAGAAACGCCTCCCGTGGATAGCCTCAAACAGTCCCTTCCAAAGGAACTCGTTGCCCACCCCATTGTCTATCACACCCCAACCGATGGCGGAAACATCGGGGCATGGCACTGAGCGAAACAGATTGTCCAGAAGTTTCCATAACAATTATCATTACCAATCAATTTAAAGTAACATGTCCCATACCATGTCTCAAAAGGCAAACAAATTATTACAGACAAAACTAGGCAAATTGTTCTGTTCCGACAACTCAGGTTTCATTAGTACAGACAACTATTTGTTGGTTACTAAGACTCTGTCCTAGCCTTGATTTCCAAGCAAATAGACACCTTAAGCACCTGTCACATACATTAAAATAAAAGTCAATACACATAGTGTAAAGGCGAGTATACAAGTTTGATATAGCATATAGAGTTCGAAATAGTTTACGCATAACCAGCACGTACACTGAGTAAAACGAAGCATGTTAGTTATCGACATGAACCTATCGATACCAATGACTGCGAGTTGACTGCCCGAGGCAGTTCGTGATACATGATCACAACTGTAATCCATGCAAATAATTGTCCTTAACAACCCCCGTGTGAACGGGTGGTGAGTCCAAACTATACTACAATCGTTGCTAAGGCAGGTAGACAACATTCCATGTGTAAACATAACAAACAAGCATTCATTAAGTCACGTATAGCATGCGGTAACGGTTAGCGTTTAAAAGTATTGCGTAGTGTGTTCGATTGTGATTTCGTATAAGTAACGTATGTAACACCCAAAAGTGCGAAAGCAAAAAGGGGATCGAATATACTCACAGCGATTGATGGATTGAAGGGAGCGCTATAGAGTAAGGTTAGCCTGAATAGATTGATAGCATAACGATAAGTGACGCGTAAGACGAAAACAAATGTTGGTGGGTCGATCGGATGGTAGTCCGATCGGACAGCTGATCGTGCGAGTGACAATCCGTTCGGACGGCTGTCCGGTCGGATGGTCGTTCGAGTGGATTGTTTCTTCCTTTGGGAAGGATTTGTTTGTGTATGATGACTTGACTTTTGAAGTTTTTGTTGTAGTATTTGAAAACATTGAAGTATCTCTACCTTTCAGGTCGGTCGATCGGACGGTCGTTCGATCGGCCGGCAACCCGTTCGATTGGGCACTTCAGTGAGAACAAGTTCACAGCAGGATGTCACTCGATCGGACTGCAGTTCGATCGGGTGGCATTCCTAGTGCATTGAACATGTTGGAAATTGTTTAAGTGCTGAAGTCTAATGGTCACACGTTCGGGCGGTTAACCCGATCGGATGGTAGTCCGATCGGACAACAACTCGTTTCAACGGTCAGACTTCAATTGTTAGTGAATAGCTTAAGTGTGGGACCCAAAGTGCAAGTCGTTCGGTCTGGCCAGTCGATCGGGTTGGCTGTTCGATCGGACATCAGTCCGATCGGACGGCACTCCGTCCTGGTTGACCTATTCATCTTACCCTTGGTGTTTGATTGTTTGTCGTTTTATCAAGGCATTTTGATAATGAGTTAAGCAACAGGAACTTTGTCAATACTTGGTCCTCCTGATCGGACAGGAATCACCCAAACCTGACTAGTGCACTATTCAAGGCGGTGGTTCACGTTTAACCCGAAATCGGTAAACCTCGTGGATAGAGTTCAGATCTCGAGCCACACAACCACTAGAATGAGTGGTAGGTCGGCACAAGCTCCGTTTCTATCGGTTTTGAAGGCATTGAGTGTAAAAGAGTTGAAAGAAAGTTGAAAAACCATCTTTCAATCCCTTTTCTTGGTGAATATGTTTAGATCTATGAAAAATCTTTGTTAGTTTATGTGGAAATCGGTTAGATCCAAGTTGTTCTTGGTGGATTGAGGCCAAAACATGAAGTTCTTGAAGAACTCATGATGACGTCATCCTAGAACACATTGAATCTTGGTGATTTCACGGTTAAAAGTTAAGATTCAAAAGATAGAAAGGTGTAGGAGTGCGTGTAGGTTAAGGAAGCACAAGATTTAAGACGAGATCTTACCGGATTTGAGAGAAATCTGAGAAAAAGCGAGGAGAGCATGCTGTTCGGACAGAGAGTTGCCAAAAGTAGAAAGAATGAAAGTGACAGGAGGTATTTATAGAGTTCCAAAAGAGGAAAGGGTTGGTCGATCGGCCAGGCAGCTCGATCGAACAGCCTGTTCGATCGGACGGTAGTCCGAGTGGACGGCTGGTCGATCGGCTGGTTGCCTGATCGATCGGTCCCCTGATTCGAGTGTTCGGTGCAACGAGTTTTGCTGTTTCGATTTCGATTGCGAGCGTTGCGATGCGATAGAGTTGCTTAGTTAAATTACTTTTAATCCCAACTACTCATATCTCGCGCTATATCTTCTCCACTAATTATCATACTATATTAACATACAATCATCCTTATTTCGTATTCGTTTAGCGATTGCGATTCGATTGCGATTCGATTGATTACCACACATAACATAAGTAACACATGAGGCACACACACACACACGTATAACAATCACCAAAATGCGTAATTCGTGTTACGAGCGCGATGTTGATTAGATTAGTTCGATTATTATTTAGATAACTTTATCGCATTGTTACTTCCTATTGTTCACAGTCGTAAAGCGATTCGTAGCGATAAATTTACATCGATTACTGCGATTATAATGAATTACTCCACATAATACAACTAACGTAAATCATAAAATAGACTAACTATAAGTCAAAGAAGTCAAAACAGGAATTGAGCAAGGAGAGACAGATTGCAATTAGCAATCTTTTCTCCCTTTGACTTCAATCTTGACTTTGACTTTGACTTTCGAAACACGGGGTGTTACAGCCTCCCCTTGTTTAGGGAATTTCGTCCCGAAATTAGGCCGAAGCCGTAACAAACAACTGCGGGTACTTCGCCTTCATGTCGCTTTCGAGTACCCAAGTGAACTCCGCGCCTCGTTTTCCTTCCCATCGGACTTTCACAATAGGAATGCGCGAGCGTCTGAGCTGCTTGGTTTGACGATCCATGATTTCGACAGGCTTCTCCACGAAGTGTAGTGTTTCGTTTATTTGGAGTTCATCGAGAGGTACAATTAAATCATGCTCAGCCAGGCACTTTCAGAGGTTTGACACGTGGAAAGTCGGGTGGACGTTACTAAGTTCCTCCAGTAGTTCGAGTCTGTAGGCGACTTTTCCGATCCTTTCCAGAATCTTGAAAGGTCCAACATATCGAGGCGCTAGTTTCCCTTTCTTGCCGAATCTGACCACACCCTTCCAAGGTGATACCTTTAGGAGTACGTAGTCGCCAACGTCAAATTCAAGGGGCTTGTGTCGTCTATCGGCGTAACTTTTCAACAAGTTGTCTCGAATTTGGAGGACTTTGTCAGTCGTTTCTTGTAATAGCTTAGGACCGGTTAATTGCGAGTGACCGATCTCGTGCCATACAATAGGCGATCGACATCTTCTTCAATATAAAGCCTCGAATGGTGCCATCTGAATGTTGGAATGATAACTGTTGTTGTATGAGAATTCGACTAACGGCATGTATTTATCCCAATTACCACCGAAATCTATGACAAACGAACGGATCATATCTTCAAGAGTACGGATCGTTCTCTCAGTCTGTCCGTCGGTTTGAGGGTGGAATGCGGTACTTAAGTTAAGCGTAGTACTGAGAGCCGCTTGAAACATTTCCCACAGTCGCGAGGTAAACCGAGCGTCACGGTCAGAGATGATGTCACGAGGCGTCCCATGATTACAAATGATCTCGTCGGTGTAGATTCGGGCTAATCGTTCTACCTTATAGTCTTCTCGTATTGGCAAAAAGTGGGTGGATTTGGTCAAACGGTCAACGACAACCCAAATGCTGTCGTGACTGGATGACGTGTGTGGCAGCTTTGTTATGAAGTCCATAGCTATACTCTCCCACTTCCACATAGGGATTGGGGGTTGTTCAAGTAAGCCAGAGGGTCTTTGATGTTCAGCCTTGACCCTTGCACAAGTCAGGCACTTCCCAACGTAGAGGGCAATATCCCTTTTCATACCCGGCCACCAGTACTTGCAGCGAAGATCCTGGTACATTTTATCGGCACTGGGATGAATAGAATACCGGGATTTGTGGGCTTCGTCCATCAATATCTGTCGCAAATTGGACCATTTAGGGATCCAAATTCGGTCCAGGAAATGGAAAATCCCATTCGATTTACTCACAAGCTGGGCTCCATCGTGATAGATTCTTTCCTTCTTAAATGTGCGTTCATTAAAACAGGCATGTTGGGCTTCGCGGATGAGGGTTTCGAGATCGTGTTGGGCTTGAGTATTGCGGCTGAGCAAATAACTCCGTCTGCTGAGAGCGTCGGCCACGACATTCGCTTTGCCTGGGTGATAACGAATCTCACAATCGTAATCGTTGAGAAGTTCTACCCATCGGCGTTGACGCATATTAAGTTCTTTCTGATCAAAGATATGTTGTAGGCTCCTATGATCGGTGAAGATCGTACACTTGGTACGATACAGGTAGTGTCGCCAAATCTTTAACGCAAAAACAACTGCGCCTAGCTCGAGATCATGGGTTGTATAGTTCTTCTCGTGGATTTTGAGCTGACGAGATGCGTAAGCTATAACCTTGTCCCGTTGCATAAGAACACAACCAAGACCAAGGTTGGAAGCATCACAATAGACAATGAAACCATCGTTTCCGTCGGGCAATGTGAGAATAGGAGCATTGCAGAGCATGTGCTTGAGGGTTTGGAAAGCAGACTCTTGTTCGGTTCCCCAAACAAAAGGCTTGTCTTTATGCGTAAGAGCGGTAAGCGGCACATCGATCTTTGAGAATCCTTCGATAAATTGTCGATAATAGCCCGCTAGTCCGAGAAAAGAACGGACTTCAGACGGGTTCTTAGGCGTAATCCAACTCTTAACTACTTCAATCTTCGCGGGATCGACATGAATACCTTGACTATTGACAATGTGACCCAGAAACTGAACCTCCTCTACCCAGAATTCACACTTGGAGAACTTGGCATAGTGTTGATTCCCCTGGAGTAGCTCGAGAACCAAACGTAGATGTTGCGTGTGTTCGGCTTTCGACTTGGAATAGATCAAGACATCGTCGATGAATACGATGACGAAATGGTCTAGAAATGGCTTACGCACGCGATTCATCAGGTCCATGAAAACTGCGGGTGCGTTAGTCAAACCAAAGGGCATAACAACGAACTCATAGTGGCCGTAGCGAGTGCGAAAAGCGGTTTTGGGTATATAAAGGCCAAACAAGCAGAGGATATCTCACAGAGAAACTCACAAGGGAAATCTGACAAAGAAGTTTCAAGATACTACCAATATTTGCTTACACAAGTCAACTCCCTGGAACGTTTTGCAAAGAATGTTAGTCAACAAATTTCTGAAAGAGCAGCTGAAACTCTGAAGAAAGACTACATTGAAAGCATCATGTTTTACAAGAAATACAAAGGAGAGAGACACATGTACAAAGAGTGGACTATCCCAGAGCTTGAAGCTGAATCAGCCAGAATTCAAGTTATGATAAAAAGGAATGTCACTCACACTCCTCCTGATTGGGCAAAGTTCAAAAAGAATGTACCTGAAAAGCAGTTGGAACTAAAAAGAATGAAAGAAGAATTGGTTGTTGCTGAATTTGGCACCAAAAGACAAGTTGCTAGATGGAAAGAAGATGTGGTCAGGTCAACCTACAAAAGGTTGGAGGAATTGAGGAAGAAAGATCCAAAAATCTCTCAAAAACCTGACTATCCTGAAGCAGCGGTTTCAAAAGAACCATCAAAGCTGCAAATCAGGAGATCCACTGCTCCAGCTGGTACTTCCTCTTACAAAAGGAGGAAACAAAGCCAGTTAGGAGTTGAGACAGTTCAAGATATTCTTACTGGCAATGCTGTTGTAAAAGAAGGCCTGCTAAGAACGTTAAAAGAAGAACTTGAACAAGAAAATTCTGCTACCACTGCTCAGCCAGTGATGAATCGGCCAGCCTCTCCAAATACTTCTGCAAATAAGCATCTCCCAAGAAACCCACCAGGCTCAAAAATACAAAAGTGGGCAACTGACAAACAGACCCGCGTATTGACTTTGCTCAGGTCTGGTGGAGAAGTGAAGATAATATCAAGGGAACAAGCTCTTGGCCTGAGTCTTGAAGATTTGCAGGATCTCCTTGATCTTCCACTTAGCAGGGATGATGAAGATACAGATGCCCTTAGCTTTGAATTACAATTTAAAGGTCAAATAAGGGAACTGTTGATGAGGCAATAAAATATCCACAATAATGAAGAGTTTTGGCACTATCTGTTCCAGGGGGAGATTGTTGGGATTGAACCCTATCAGAGGAACAAACAATGTAAAGCCAAAACTGGATCAGCTCAGTGGATTCAGAATAAGCAGATACTGATATACATATCTCTCCCCTTGAAAGTGATTACAACAACTGATGACCTCCTATCTGCTGATCTTACTAACTGCTGACCAATAACTGCTGCTCAATTAAAGATCTGATGAAAACTCAAGTCCTGCTGATTCAATCTACTGCCTTGAGTCAAGCACTGCTGATCCGGATAAGTGCTGCTGGGTTCACAGCAGTAGAAGGTTGCAGCAGTTGTTCTATAGTCTGTTATGTAATAGAATGTAATAGCAGTAGTTCACACAAGCAGTGTCTGTATAGATCAGAGGTTAGAGTTTGTTAGGAGGTTAGATGTCACTTTCATGGTGACGTCAGCTAAAGATGCTCAGTAGTTTGCAAGTGCTTATAAATAGTACAGTACTTTGTACTGTTCTATTAGCTCTTCACATCATTCGTCTTCTTTGCACGAATAAACTACTGAGCTCGGGCTGAGGGGGAGTTTGCATTCATACATCATCATTGTAATCGTGTTTGAAATAAATTCAATCATTCGGTTCTTTGTGTAAAGATGTTTGATTAAAGTATTACTCTCATTTGATTGTATGCAAAGTTTGTTATCATTTTAATTCCGCTGCACAACTCATCCATTTTCCATTTTAACTTCAAACAAAAATACAATCAAAAGGAAACTCAGATCCAACAGTGGGTCCTTTCTTTTTTTTTATTTAGTTTAAATTTAATAAAATAATTATAATAATGTTGTTTGTGGGAAGGATATATATGTTATTGTTGTGGGTAAAAAGTGTTTGTGGGAAGAATAAGTGAAAAGCTCATGTGGCATGCTGATTAGTTTGTTTGTAGAAATGATAGCCTTTCACTGATGCGGATAGTCTAATTATAAATTAATCAATCAATATACATGATTTTATTTAATCATCAAACACAACTTCTCATGAATACATATTGAAAACCTAACTACTTAGGATTACAACAAAGGGTGATGAAACCCGAATCGCTTATTTAATCCGAGCAATGGAATATACACAACTTTAGCAAATACTGGTGAATCAATGGGAGATAAAAATCTCATTATGCTTGCCATCTCTAGTTTACGAGTAGAATACAACATAAAAAAGATAATATCTCAACTAATAATCTAAATCATCTCCTACAATATCTCCTGTATTTATTGTATTCAATGTATTGATATGTATTGATTTTATTTCCTTGTATTGTTTATGTAATTCTGATATATAATAGCAATAGCAATCTCTCTGTAATGTAGAGAGAATTCGTTCCTCACATGGTATCAGCTAGAAGATACTTTTGATCTCTCTTGTTCTTCGATCCCTGCCCATTCTTCGATCCTTGACCATGCCTACCACTACTTCCGCAAACTCTTCTTCTTCCTCCACCGAATCCAAACTCCCCATGGCCACCATTCTTCACATGATCACTCTTAAACTCTCCACTTCCAACTACCTCTCTTGGAAATATCAGGTTCTTCCTCTTCTTGCTAAACAAGGACTTGTCGGTCACGTCGATGGGTCCATTTCTCCGCCAGCCAAGACTGTTCTGGTCGACAACAAGGACTAGCCCAACCCTAAGTTTTCTTCCTGGTCCATTCAAGATCAACAGGCTATTCTCATTCACAACTCCTCCCTCACCGAAGAAGTTATCGCCGAAATTCTCGGCTTATCCACCGCCAGGCAGATCTGGACTGCACTTGAAGCGGCCTATAGCAACACGTCCCTTGAACGTATGCACCTTCTTCGTGACAGCCTGTGTCACTTAACCAAAGGATCCTCGACCGTGGCAGATTTTGGTCGCAAATTTAAAGGTATTTGCGATCAATTATCGGCCATTGGCCACTCGGTTAGCGACACCGATAAAACCCATTGGTTTTTGTGTGGCTTAGGACCTTCCTTTGAAAGCTGGTCGGGGGGATAGTGCACGGTCCTCCCAACCGCCAGAGTGATCTCACTCCGGGAGCCGCTACCCGACCAAGCTAGCTCCGCGGTGACTTCCCCATGCCGAGTTCTTGCCCTGGGCGACATATGCCACTCCCAAGACTCGAACCCGGTACCTCTAGGAAGAGGTGGGTGTCGGTGGCCAACTGGGCTACCCCAGTTGGTTAAAGCTGGTCCACGACCATTCGAACTAATCGTGGCTCGTTACCCTTCCGCGACCTACTCGCCAAGGCCGAAAGCCAGGAACAGTTTCTTGCGTCACTTCACCCACCATCTCCTGCCCAGGTTGCCTTTACAGCCATTCACTCTCATCATCGGTCCTCGGGGTCGGGTCCCAATCGCTCCAGAAACGCCTCCCGTGGATAGCCTCAAACAGTCCCTTCCAAAGGAACTCGTTGCCCACCCCATTGTCTGTCACACCCCAACCGATGGCGGAAACATCGGGGCATGGCACTGAGCGAAACAGATTGTCCAGAAGTTTCCATAACAATTATCATTACCAATCAATTTAAAGTAACATGTCCCATACCATGTCTCAAAAGGCAAACAAATTATTACAGACAAAACTAGGCAAATTGTTCTGTTCCGACAACTCAGGTTTCATTAGTACAGACAACTATTTGTTGGTTACTAAGACTCTGTCCTAGCCTTGATTTCCAAGCAAATAGACACCTTAAGCACCTGTCACATACATTAAAATAAAAGTCAATACACATAGTGTAAAGGCGAGTATACAAGTTTGATATAGCATATAGAGTTCGAAATAGTTTACGCATAACCAGCACGTACACTGAGTAAAACGAAGCATGTTAGTTATCGACATGAACCTATCGATACCAATGACTGCGAGTTGACTGCCCGAGGCAGTTCGTGATACATGATCACAACTGTAATCCATGCAAATAATTGTCCTTAACAACCCCCGTGTGAACGGGTGGTGAGTCCAAACTATACTACAATCGTTGCTAAGGCAGGTAGACAACATTCCATGTGTAAACATAACAAACAAGCATTCATTAAGTCACGTATAGCATGCGGTAACGGTTAGCGTTTAAAAGTATTGCGTAGTGTGTTCGATTGTGATTTCGTATAAGTAACGTATGTAACACCCAAAAGTGCGAAAGCAAAAAGGGGATCGAATATACTCACAGCGATTGATGGATTGAAGGGAGCGCTATAGAGTAAGGTTAGCCTGAATAGATTGATAGCATAACGATAAGTGACGCGTAAGACGAAAACAAATGTTGGTGGGTCGATCGGATGGTAGTCCGATCGGACAGCTGATCGTGCGAGTGACAATCCGTTCGGACGGCTGTCCGGTCGGATGGTCGTTCGAGTGGATTGTTTCTTCCTTTGGGAAGGATTTGTTTGTGTATGATGACTTGACTTTTGAAGTTTTTGTTGTAGTATTTGAAAACATTGAAGTATCTCTACCTTTCAGGTCGGTCGATCGGACGGTCGTTCGATCGGCCGGCAACCCGTTCGATTGGGCACTTCAGTGAGAACAAGTTCACAGCAGGATGTCACTCGATCGGACTGCAGTTCGATCGGGTGGCATTCCTAGTGCATTGAACATGTTGGAAATTGTTTAAGTGCTGAAGTCTAATGGTCACACGTTCGGGCGGTTAACCCGATCGGATGGTAGTCCGATCGGACAACAACTCGTTTCAACGGTCAGACTTCAATTGTTAGTGAATAGCTTAAGTGTGGGACCCAAAGTGCAAGTCGTTCGGTCTGGCCAGTCGATCGGGTTGGCTGTTCGATCGGACATCAGTCCGATCGGACGGCACTCCGTCCTGGTTGACCTATTCATCTTACCCTTGGTGTTTGATTGTTTGTCGTTTTATCAAGGCATTTTGATAATGAGTTAAGCAACAGGAACTTTGTCAATACTTGGTCCTCCTGATCGGACAGGAATCACCCAAACCTGACTAGTGCACTATTCAAGGCGGTGGTTCACGTTTAACCCGAAATCGGTAAACCTCGTGGATAGAGTTCAGATCTCGAGCCACACAACCACTAGAATGAGTGGTAGGTCGGCACAAGCTCCGTTTCTATCGGTTTTGAAGGCATTGAGTGTAAAAGAGTTGAAAGAAAGTTGAAAAACCATCTTTCAATCCCTTTTCTTGGTGAATATGTTTAGATCTATGAAAAATCTTTGTTAGTTTATGTGGAAATCGGTTAGATCCAAGTTGTTCTTGGTGGATTGAGGCCAAAACATGAAGTTCTTGAAGAACTCATGATGACGTCATCCTAGAACACATTGAATCTTGGTGATTTCACGGTTAAAAGTTAAGATTCAAAAGATAGAAAGGTGTAGGAGTGCGTGTAGGTTAAGGAAGCACAAGATTTAAGACGAGATCTTACCGGATTTGAGAGAAATCTGAGAAAAAGCGAGGAGAGCATGCTGTTCGGACAGAGAGTTGCCAAAAGTAGAAAGAATGAAAGTGACAGGAGGTATTTATAGAGTTCCAAAAGAGGAAAGGGTTGGTCGATCGGCCAGGCAGCTCGATCGAACAGCCTGTTCGATCGGACGGTAGTCCGAGTGGACGGCTGGTCGATCGGCTGGTTGCCTGATCGATCGGTCCCCTGATTCGAGTGTTCGGTGCAACGAGTTTTGCTGTTTCGATTTCGATTGCGAGCGTTGCGATGCGATAGAGTTGCTTAGTTAAATTACTTTTAATCCCAACTACTCATATCTCGCGCTATATCTTCTCCACTAATTATCATACTATATTAACATACAATCATCCTTATTTCGTATTCGTTTAGCGATTGCGATTCGATTGCGATTCGATTGATTACCACACATAACATAAGTAACACATGAGGCACACACACACACACGTATAACAATCACCAAAATGCGTAATTCGTGTTACGAGCGCGATGTTGATTAGATTAGTTCGATTATTATTTAGATAACTTTATCGCATTGTTACTTCCTATTGTTCACAGTCGTAAAGCGATTCGTAGCGATAAATTTACATCGATTACTGCGATTATAATGAATTACTCCACATAATACAACTAACGTAAATCATAAAATAGACTAACTATAAGTCAAAGAAGTCAAAACAGGAATTGAGCAAGGAGAGACAGATTGCAATTAGCAATCTTTTCTCCCTTTGACTTCAATCTTGACTTTGACTTTGACTTTCGAAACACGGGGTGTTACAGCCTCCCCTTGTTTAGGGAATTTCGTCCCGAAATTAGGCCGAAGCCGTAACAAACAACTGCGGGTACTTCGCCTTCATGTCGCTTTCGAGTACCCAAGTGAACTCCGCGCCTCGTTTTCCTTCCCATCGGACTTTCACAATAGGAATGCGCGAGCGTCTGAGCTGCTTGGTTTGACGATCCATGATTTCGACAGGCTTCTCCACGAAGTGTAGTGTTTCGTTTATTTGGAGTTCATCGAGAGGTACAATTAAATCATGCTCAGCCAGGCACTTTCAGAGGTTTGACACGTGGAAAGTCGGGTGGACGTTACTAAGTTCCTCCAGTAGTTCGAGTCTGTAGGCGACTTTTCCGATCCTTTCCAGAATCTTGAAAGGTCCAACATATCGAGGCGCTAGTTTCCCTTTCTTGCCGAATCTGACCACACCCTTCCAAGGTGATACCTTTAGGAGTACGTAGTCGCCAACGTCAAATTCAAGGGGCTTGTGTCGTCTATCGGCGTAACTTTTCAACAAGTTGTCTCGAATTTGGAGGACTTTGTCAGTCGTTTCTTGTAATAGCTTAGGACCGGTTAATTGCGAGTGACCGATCTCGTGCCATACAATAGGCGATCGACATCTTCTTCAATATAAAGCCTCGAATGGTGCCATCTGAATGTTGGAATGATAACTGTTGTTGTATGAGAATTCGACTAACGGCATGTATTTATCCCAATTACCACCGAAATCTATGACAAACGAACGGATCATATCTTCAAGAGTACGGATCGTTCTCTCAGTCTGTCCGTCGGTTTGAGGGTGGAATGCGGTACTTAAGTTAAGCGTAGTACTGAGAGCCGCTTGAAACATTTCCCACAGTCGCGAGGTAAACCGAGCGTCACGGTCAGAGATGATGTCACGAGGCGTCCCATGATTACAAATGATCTCGTCGGTGTAGATTCGGGCTAATCGTTCTACCTTATAGTCTTCTCGTATTGGCAAAAAGTGGGTGGATTTGGTCAAACGGTCAACGACAACCCAAATGCTGTCGTGACTGGATGACGTGTGTGGCAGCTTTGTTATGAAGTCCATAGCTATACTCTCCCACTTCCACATAGGGATTGGGGGTTGTTCAAGTAAGCCAGAGGGTCTTTGATGTTCAGCCTTGACCCTTGCACAAGTCAGGCACTTCCCAACGTAGAGGGCAATATCCCTTTTCATACCCGGCCACCAGTACTTGCAGCGAAGATCCTGGTACATTTTATCGGCACTGGGATGAATAGAATACCGGGATTTGTGGGCTTCGTCCATCAATATCTGTCGCAAATTGGACCATTTAGGGATCCAAATTCGGTCCAGGAAATGGAAAATCCCATTCGATTTACTCACAAGCTGGGCTCCATCGTGATAGATTCTTTCCTTCTTAAATGTGCGTTCATTAAAACAGGCATGTTGGGCTTCGCGGATGAGGGTTTCGAGATCGTGTTGGGCTTGAGTATTGCGGCTGAGCAAATAACTCCGTCTGCTGAGAGCGTCGGCCACGACATTCGCTTTGCCTGGGTGATAACGAATCTCACAATCGTAATCGTTGAGAAGTTCTACCCATCGGCGTTGACGCATATTAAGTTCTTTCTGATCAAAGATATGTTGTAGGCTCCTATGATCGGTGAAGATCGTACACTTGGTACGATACAGGTAGTGTCGCCAAATCTTTAACGCAAAAACAACTGCGCCTAGCTCGAGATCATGGGTTGTATAGTTCTTCTCGTGGATTTTGAGCTGACGAGATGCGTAAGCTATAACCTTGTCCCGTTGCATAAGAACACAACCAAGACCAAGGTTGGAAGCATCACAATAGACAATGAAACCATCGTTTCCGTCGGGCAATGTGAGAATAGGAGCATTGCAGAGCATGTGCTTGAGGGTTTGGAAAGCAGACTCTTGTTCGGTTCCCCAAACAAAAGGCTTGTCTTTATGCGTAAGAGCGGTAAGCGGCACATCGATCTTTGAGAATCCTTCGATAAATTGTCGATAATAGCCCGCTAGTCCGAGAAAAGAACGGACTTCAGACGGGTTCTTAGGCGTAATCCAACTCTTAACTGCTTCAATCTTCGCGGGATCGACATGAATACCTTGACTATTGACAATGTGACCCAGAAACTGAACCTCCTCTACCCAGAATTCACACTTGGAGAACTTGGCATAGTGTTGATTCCCCTGGAGTAGCTCGAGAACCAAACGTAGATGTTGCGTGTGTTCGGCTTTCGACTTGGAATAGATCAAGACATCGTCGATGAATACGATGACGAAATGGTCTAGAAATGGCTTACGCACGCGATTCATCAGGTCCATGAAAACTGCGGGTGCGTTAGTCAAACCAAAGGGCATAACAACGAACTCATAGTGGCCGTAGCGAGTGCGAAAAGCGGTTTTGGGTATATCTTCCTGTTGAATGCGTAGTTGGTGATAGCCTGAGCTTAGATCGATCTTCGAGAAACACGTAGCACCTTGTAGCTGATCAAACAAATCATCAATGCGAGGCAGGGGATAGCGGTTCTTGATGGTTAGCTTATTCAATTCCCGATAGTCGATGCACATCCTGAACGACCCATCCTTCTTTTTAACGAAGAGGACTGGCGTGCCCCAAGGAGAGGTGCTCGGGCGAATGAAGCCTTTCTCAAGTAATTCCTGAAGCTGGTTCGAGAGTTCACGCATTTCGGACGGTGCAAGTCGGTAAGGAGCTTTGGCGACAGGGTTGGCTCCAGGAATGAGGTCGATACGAAAGTTGATATCATGACTGGGCGGTAATCCAGGAAGATCGTCAGGGAACACCTGAGGAAATTCACGGACCACAGGGACGTCTTTCACTTCTGACTTTCCTTTCTTTTCCTTCTCCGCTACTACAATGTTAGCCAAGAAAGCTCTGTATTCCTTGCGGAGATACTTGCTAGCTTGGACACATGACATGAGATTGAGGCCTTTCGAAGCAGTTTCGCCATAAACACACAATAAATCACCATTCGCGAGCGAGAATCGAATCATCTTGTCGAAGCACACAACTTCAGCATGGTTTTCGCGAAGAAAGTCCATGCCTACTACGACGTCAAAACTTCCGAGTTGCATCGGAATAAGATCGATTGGATCACGGAGAACAGAATTAACGGCGACAGTTCTTCCGGTGGCGACTTCAACATCGAATGTCGAGGGGAGATGGGAGCGCTTACGACTAAGGAGCTTCTCGAATTCAAACGACACAAAGCAGTTATCGGCTCCAGTATCAAACAAACATGAAGCATAAATACCATTCACAAGGAACGTGCCATTGACCACGTTGTTGTCAGTCTGGGCTTGGCGCACATTGGTGTTGAAAGTTCTGGCGCGTGCGGCTTGTTGCTGCTGCTGCTGCGGCTGTTGCTGCTGATGAGGCTACTGCTGTTGGGGCTCTTGTTTCACAACCTGTTCGGGAACATGTTCGCAAAGTGGTTGGGATCACCACATGCGAAGCAGACTCGGGCGTTGACCGCGGGTGCCTGAGCCGCTTGTTGGCCTTGTGGGGCTGGGAGCAGAGCTTGATGAGCAGTGGCTTGAGCTGGTGCTTGACGAGGACCAGTACGACAGTTAGCAGTAAAATGACCGTACATATTGCAGTGGGCGCAGAAACGACAGGCGAGACCCACCGGGTGATGATAGGAGCATGTTGGACAAGCAGGGTGGGGGCCTGTGTATGCACGCTTTGCAGGCGGTGCATAGGTAACTGGTGCTGGTCGGTGATGAGACTGCTGCTGAGCCGGTACGGCTTGCAGTGGAGCAGCGGTGGTAGTGACAACACAGTTCTTGTTGCTGGAGCTGTTGTTGTTGTTGTTCTTCTTCTTCATGCGGCGTGAGGACTTTGACGATTGAGCGGCGGCGGTTTCAGCGGTTGGTGCGGTGGTAGCTTGATGCAGAGACTTTGAAGCTTTATCCCAAAAACTAGCTTTTACCCGCTTATCGTTGATCTCGGCGGCAAGCAGATAAGTTTCTTCGATCGTTGCTGTCTTTGCGGCATGAACAAAATCAGCAACACAGTCGGGTAGAGCTCGGATGTACTTCTTGATTGCCATATCAGACGTCTTCACTTGATCGGGGCAGATGATGCTAAGTTGCTTAAAGCGAGCAGTATGGGCAGCGTTGTCTCCATCCTTCTGCTTTATGTTCCAAAACTCATCCTCCAGCTTTTGGCGTTCATGGGGAGGGCAGAATTCGTCCATCATGATAGCCTTCAACTCTTCCCAAGTCAGCTCATAAGCTGCATCATTCCCGCGTTTGTTTCATTCGGCCGTCCACCAATCTAGTGCGCGGGACTGGAAGACGCCGGTTGCGTTTAGGGTACGGAGATTTTCAGGACAACCGCTTTGGCGCAGAGTGACTTTGATGGAATCGAACCATTGAAACATAGCCGCTGGGCCATCTTCTCCAGTGAATTCCTTTGGGCCGCAAGCCTTGAACTGCTTGAAGCTGAAAGCAGTCTTGGTAGCAATTTTAGGAACTTCGGTTCTAGACTCCTCAGATGATTTACTAACGTTCTCGTAAATTTCACTCACGATTTGGGGCACAACCTTGGCCACTTGCTTAGCAAGGATGGCAGCAAGGCGTTTGTCCCTCTGTTCTTGGCGAGTGAGTCGTAGGTGTCGATGTCCAGATGATGGTCCAGTTGACATTGTCTGCAACAGACATCGTCATAGGTCTTAGACACGTGATAATCGAATCTCACCCCACACGTCTACCACTAAAGCTCAGGAGCACGGCAAAACATGTATCACATAAACACATAGGCACATAATCACAGATTCACATAGACACAGAAGCACATAAGCACGTAAGGCACAGAATCACAGAAGCACGTAAGCACATAATCACCAGAAGCAGTCAGAATACAGAAACCTATCATTCAAAGTCTGCGAGCGTTCGAACATAGCGATCGCGTTTGGCTTAGCGATTAGTATAGCGAGTAGTATAGTATAAGCGTATAATCATATCATAAGGTCGTCCATAATTTAGCGATTTGGCAGCGTTTTGAGATAGAAGTGCAGTGCGAGTCGTGCGTGTCGATCGAAGTGAAAGCAAAAAAAAAATCGAATGATTCTCCAAAATATAAACACATAAACAGGTAAATGCATATAAACACATAAAATCGACGAATCATCAGAGTCAGCAGTTGCGGGCTCAGAATCGAAACACATAAAAATCGAGAAATAGATTGTCTGTGGCTATTAGACATTGACTAACCAAAGTGATTCGACTATTCTCAAGGACTTGCTGTACACATTTTGACTTTCTGGATCGTGCTTCGGCCTCGATTCTTAGGTTTTCGGCACGCATCTCTTTAGTCATTTAGTGACTTCAGGTCGTTGGAGTCCGTCGAGACTTTGGTGAGAGTTAGGAAAAACCAAATAAAAAGTTGGAACAAGTCGTCAAGGTTAGGGTTTCACCCCTAGCTTAACAACTCTTTCCTATTTTAACAAAATAACGACGAAAATCCGCGCTAAAGTATGGATTTCGCTCCTGGTTCAACGCGAATTGATACGCGCAAAATGCAACATATAAATTATATCCATTGTGGCATAAAACTAACCCTTTTTTAGTACTAATGTTGGAAAAAGTGTGCTTTTGTCTTCCTTTTGTATTTTCAGGATTAAATGAGCTCAAATTAACAAAAGGAGCAAAAAAAACAGCAAAATCTAACATAAATACAAGAAAAGGGACAAAAGTGGATTGCCCGACCCCTCGACAGCATCCTCCTAAGCAAAACAAAGAAGGCAGAAGACTGAACACGCCCTGTGCTCAGCGAGCACGGGGCCGTGCCCAAGAAGCAGCAGAAAAGACAAACTAATAGAAGCTTCTATTGCCCACCACGGGGCCGTGCCCAACGGACACGGGGGCGTGGTCAGAGTACTGCAGACGCATTTATTGTAATTGCGAATTACAATTAATGAAGAGAGAGAGTGTCAGACGGACACGGGGCCGTGCCCAGGCTTCTGTTCAGCCTATAAATAGGAGTGCTTGGAGCCATTTCAACTCATCCCTTGGCACACCACCTCTCTCACACTTCACCCACCACCCACCACCATCACAACACCATCATCCACCACCATCATCCATTGTCCATCATAGAGTGTGTGAGTCGTCTCGGGATCCAAGATTGATCATAAGAGTTCTTGACAACCAAAGGCCATGTTTGCCTAAGCCTCTTACATCACTTGGTGAAGACAAGTGTCTAGTGTAATACTTTTTATTTTTAATCTTTTGCACTTTTTATTTGGTTTTGTATTAATGACTGACGTGACCGTGTCGTCCCGATCAGTCAAAAACCCAATTAAACCTAGGTAGCTAGGGTAAGTTGGGTATCGTATCCACGAAGAGCATGTGGTTAGTATTGCACGACCTGTTCGATTAGTTAGACTATTTACAAAAATGTACAAAGTAATTATGAAGATTGCTATTTTTATTTATTAAATTAGTTTGAAAGGATATCGGAGTGAACCGACAAATTGATATTATCTAAAACGATGATTTGTTAACCAAACTTTCAAAACTAAACTACTTAATTGAAAACAAGAATTAGGAATACGGATCACACCCGGTTTCGGTAATTGTAAGACCTAGGGTTCCTACATGTTTTAATTCAACTCAATTGCATTTGATTAGCGGATTTAGTGTACCGTAACTTAGGTGCTACTAGCTATCAACGTCCTGAAGAACGGACAAAAAGACACTTTTTAATCAACACAAGTAAATCCTAACCACGACAATGCATAACTACACATAACCATTTCGCAAAGTCATAACTTTTAACATCGTTCGACAATTTACGAATACGAAACAAATGTAAACTATTGTCAATGGTTTCAAAAATCAATACAAGTTGTCACAAAGTCGAATCAAAGAACAAATGCATAAACCCTAAAAATATACAACTACCTACACCGGGGTGAAACCGAAGAGGCTAGCCGTTCATGATGTGTGACAAATCTTCAAAGGCTTGATCGATGATGATGTTTGGCAATTTTCTCCTTTTTTTAGAGCAAAAATATTAGTGTCAAACCTACTGCCAATCGATGCCCCCCAAAGGTGTTCACGGCTGCCAATCCCCTCGTTGCGTTTTTCTTTTTTCGTAACTGTTATGATCCCCCTCCCCTCGATGATAATGATGGGCTTCAATAATTCATGCCCCAAATCGATGATAGTCCATTGGTTATCAAAGCCCAAAAGACTTGAATGATGGCCCACTTCGTAATACTCTATGCCCAAAAAATGATGGTGGCCGCCAATGGTTATCGAATGGTGATGATAGTGTTTGGTGGAATCCCACTTTTTCTAAAAGTCCCACCAACTTATTTTTTGTGTTATGGACTAGAAGTCTCGTAAAAGCCCAGCTACAAGCAAGGTGACCCAGTTACTTTTCACCACCAATCAATTCCTTCAAATAATGAAGTCCAAATTCTTTTTATTGTATTCTCAAAACTACCTGCAATGTCAACATGAAATAATTACATATCTTGAGTTCATTATTAATGACCATTCAATATTTAACATTAAACTCCAATTTACTTGCATGACTTTCAAAAGTGACGATTCCTTTGAACACACAAACCAATTCATGTCATAACAATTAATTCATTTATTAATTTATATTTTTTTTTTGAAAATTAAACTTCATTAAAAAGAAACGACACGTTTGATCCCCAAGGCGGAGACCAAACGGCCCAAAACCTTACATCATATCACATTTACACCATTTTTCCCAAGTACATGTTATATTCCTATTCCTATGTTTGTACCATAAAAAGCTGTACGCCTTCACATCCGAAATGATCTCCGCAATTTTTGTACTCTTGTTATTAAATATGCGATCATTCCAAGCCTTCCATATTCTCCAACACCCTATAATCATCAAACCTTGAACCATATTCTTTGTCGCCGCATTGAGTCTCATGTTATTATAAAGACCCGTGAGATCCTTCAAGTCGCAAATATATAGAACCGGAAACCTGCACCATTTTGCTATAAACTGCCACAATAAAGTTGAAAACACGCAACCTGTAAAAATGTGCTCTGCAGTCTCCTCGTTATCTTCACAAAAGATGCACAAATTATTCTCCACTTGGATGTTCCTCTTGATCAAAGCTGCTTTGGTCGGTAGTCTTTCAAGCATCGCTCTCCACATAAAAACATTGCATTTCAAAGGTAACCACTTACACCAGTCAAATTGAGCCGCCGTAACTGATATGTCTGTCGAAGTAATCCAATCTTTTACATTTGCCACTGTGAACTCTGAACCGGTACCATGCCACGACCATGAATCTTTCTTTTCAGAAAGCTTCACAGTCGTAAGCATATTAATACAATCCGTCAATTCCAAAGTTTCTTCTAAAGATGTCGGATCGCGCCGCCATTTCCACCCAAAACTCCTGGCACCTCCCGCCTTCAATACCCGATCCGACACCTTACAATGTTTGTCAGTTTCAAGTCTGTAAAGATTAGGAAAACGCACCTTTAATGGTTGCTCGCATAACCAAGGATCCATCCAAAATCGAATCAAATCACCATTTCCAATATCAGCTCTAATAAGGCTATTAAAGCCGACATCAGCCACCTTCGATTGCTTTCCCCATTTCACAATATTATACCAACCCCCTTTGTACCTAGTTTGAACTGGATAAAGATCCCAATTGCGAGCAGATGAGTGGACCGCATCTACAACCTTTTTCCACAAAGCATTGCTCTCGCTCCTATACCTCCACAACCATTTTAACACAAGAGCTTGATTCGAATTTTCTAGCCTATTAACACCCAGACCGCCTTTACCTTTCGCCACCGTGACCTTATCCCATCCAACCCAATGTAACTTTTTAACCCCGTCACTACCCCCTCCCGCCCACAAGAACTTCTTCATCATCGCCTCTAAATCATTGATAATTTTTTTCGGTGCTTTATAGAGGGAAAAATAATAAGTGGGAAGACTTTCTAAAACTGAACGAATTAGAGTTAGTCTTCCACCAATTGAGAGAACTTGTGATTTCCATCTGGATAACCGCGCCTGGAAAACCTCCTTAACCGGTTGCCAACTAAGAACTCGGTTCATATTGGCGCCAACTTTTATGCCTAAATATACAAAAGGGATATTACCCGCCTTGCAACCCATACCCGCAGCCATCGTTTGAGTAACATCCAACCCCACCCCCATACCATATAAGATGGATTTATGAATATTAATTCGAAGTCCCGAGCATATATGAAATAATCGCAACATTCTCTTCAGATTGTTGAAATTATAAATCGACCATTCTCCTAGGATCATGGCATCATCTGCATATAAAAAATGATTTACCTCGGGGCCACCATTAGGAAGCCGAATACCATCAAAAACCCCAATGTCTTTAGCTTTCCTGAACAAGCTAGAGAACGCCTCCATGACAATGACAAATAAGAAAGGCGATAACGGATCACCTTGTCGAATTCCTTTCTTGCAGTCAAACTCAAATGTAGGAGCTCCATTAACAAGCACTGACGACCTCGCCGACATCAAGATACCCTCCACCCATAAACACCATCGACTCGGGAAACCCAACTGGCGAAGCATATCTAATAAAAACCCCCAATGCACATTATCATATGCTTTTTCAAAATCAATTTTAAAAATAAACATCTCCTTGCCCATATGCCTCGCCCAAGCCAATATCTCATTAATCATCATCGGCCCGTCTAAAATAAATCTACCACTCAAGAAAGCAGATTGCGTTTCTGAAGTGATATTCCCCATAACCTTTCGGAGCCTATTCGCTAAGATCTTAGAAATCACCTTGCTAATCACCCCAATGAGAGTTATTGGCCTATAATCTCCTAATCCCGAAGGGGTCGAATTTTTAGGAATTAAAGTTATAAATGAAGAGCCAACACCTCGACTTATGGACCCGGTTTCAAAAAACTCATTCATAATATTCATAAAATCTGCCGAAAGAATGTTCCAAAACCTCTTTATGAACATAAAATTAAATCCGTCCGGTCCCGGAGCCTTATCATTACCACAACCAAATACCGCCTCCTTGACTTCCGTCTCTGAAAAAGGTGCAACCACCAAGGCCGCTTCATCGTCAGACAATCGTTTCAAGTCATGACCTACCAGTTTAGGTCTAACTTTCATTTCCTCAACGAACTTCTTCTTGAAAAATTGAAAAACTTCTTTTTTAATTTTAGACGCCTTCGTCTCCCAATTCCCATTAACCATCAACCCTGGAATACTGTTTGACGCCTTTCTTTTGTTAATGAGACCATGAAAATACCGCGTGTTATCATCCCCATCTGTTGCCCACTTACATCTAGATTTCTGTTGCAGATCTTTATATTTGAACTCTTCTATTTCTCTAATTCGTCTCCGACTCTCCTCCCAAACCCATTCATCCTCTTCATTCAAATCCCTTTGTTCGCGAATTATATCAAGATCTTCAACCTCATTCTTTAAAATCAATTCTTCCTCAAATTCTTTTTGTTTAATAATTTCCTTCCACTCTGTGATGTATTTTCGAAACCATTTGAGCTTGTGTAATAACACCACATCAGGACAACCATGTCCACGAAATTCATTATTTGCCTTCAACACCACCCCCTCGAAATCGTCCCTTTGTAACCAAGAGTTGAAAAACCGAAATGGTTTTGGCCCGAAGTTACCTGAAAACGTCTTGAGGATGACCGGACAATGATCGGGACGACCTTTTGGCAAAACTCTGTATTCAGCAGACGCCCATCTACAAAAAAAATCCCAACAAACGAATAATCTATCAATTCGGCTTAATTTATTACCTACTGAAAAAGTAAACTTGCGCCCCCTGAGCATAAATTCATGTAACCCCGCATCTTCAATGAAAGTGTTGAACTCTCTAGCCGCTGCCGCATTAAAGTTGGAATTTCGCCTTTCATCCTCATACCGAACTGAGTTAAAATCCCCTCCCACTACCCATAAACCATTTCTAGCTGTGATAATATCAACAATATTCATCCATAATTGCCGTTTATCAACCTCGTTTTGTGGCGCGTACACATTCAACACATTAATCAACTCTCCACTTCCTTTAATCGAACCAGAACATAACAAATAATTCTGATTCCTCTCCTTGACCAGCAAATCAAAAACGTTTGTATCCCATATTGTCACCAGACCACCAGATCGTCCTGTGACTTCCACAAAATCGAATTCAAACCCTCCATTACCCCAAAAACCCTCAAGATCCCTTTCAACCAAACTATGACACAAAGTCTCTTGCATTAAAACACACCCTATCTGTTGCTCCCTACGTATATCCCGAAACCAAGCCTTCTTCGCTTGGACCCCCAACCCACGGACGTTTAAAGTTAAAAAATTCATAAAGGAACCGATTGAAAGCCTTCATGATGAATCGCATCCATTACCTGTTTCTTGAATTCCCCAATGTTCTCGACACCAAGTCTCTGACCCAGTTCAATCGTCTTTGCAACCTCTTCAGAATGCCGAAATTGTTGTTCATCGTTCGCATCAGTATTAGCAGACTCAGTATGAAGCTTCTGGTTCAGGTCTGGTGTTAAATATTCTTCTACATCTCTATTTTCCTCAGCCAACAAAACAGTCTCCTCCTCACTTGGCCCACTTGAATCATCATTAATACCCAATAAAGGATTTAACCCAAATGGGTCATCACTTCTTGGTCGTTTCTTAGGCCTACATTTGTCTTGTGGTGAAACAGATTGGGCCCTTATTCTCCTATCCACCTTTTTGTATTTCTTAAGGCCCACCTTGTCACCATTAGAAATGTGCCCAAATAAAATTGTCCCTTTTAATATGCAAATTCGAATCCTTGCCATCCAAAGACGGCTGATTATTAGTGCCATAATTGATACCATTACGATTTTCCATATTACTACTGTTTACCAAATTTACGTTACCGGAATCAGCCATGTCGTCAACCTTCGCACCTTCACTGGGATCTCCTTTGCCATTGTCTATCTGTTCATCGACCATGTTAACATTGATGCGGTTGTTCATTAAAAGTGACTCATCTACAATCACCTCCTCCAAACAATCCGGTAACCATTCCCTTTGTTCCTCTTCAACCCACACCCGAATTGTCTTGTCTTGCCATTTAAGCGACATTGAACGAATGATCCTACTACCTTCCCCGGTTAGAATGCCAACGCATACATACGAAAGATCATCATCTTCCTCAGTTAATTGTGCCGGTTGAACAACTGCACCAATCCTCCCACCAATAACATTGAACACGGGATTAATAGCAAGATTTAATGGTACACCAAAAATTTTAATCCATGCGATCCTTTCATAAGCAAGCATTTGACCTTTCCATACATCAATTCTCAAGAACCAGTCCTTCCAAATCCCATTATTACTAGCAAAATGCTCAGCCGCTTCCACACAATAAAAAACAAGCATAACTGAAATACCTCCAATATACTTAATCATGACGTCTTTGTATCCCTTCTCCCTTAGCCACTTCCTCAATGTCACAAGCTTTTGAAAGTCCAACACCCTGCCAACAACTCCTTTACCATGCCATTGAACAAATGCATCAATATTAGGTGCTAATATAATTATATCTACGTCTTTGACCAGAATATTCTTCGCAAGAGTATCTCGATACGATGACCCGACACCATGTTCTGTGCGTTCCTGGTTCACTGTCTCCTTGACTTCGTGTTCTTTCCTCACATGTTCAACCGGTATTTCCTTTCTGTTATCAATTTGTTTTTCGTTTTTGTTGACGAGACCTGTGTATTCCCCATCCACAAACTTGGCAATACTAACGAAAATTTTGTTATCTCCAATCTTTATCTTCCTCAGCCTATTTTCCAGATCAAACTTGTCTATCACCTTAGCAAATGTCACAAACGCGAATCTTTGTCCCATCTTGTTTAGTAATTGTATCAATGCATTTTGTTTATGATTATTATCTATTAAAGTGAACCTATAATGCACCGATCAAGAATAAAACACACAAGTTAAACACTTTAACGCTTGGTTTTCACTCTCTACATCACATCCCCACACTTGTCATTTGCTTGCCCTCAAGCAAATCTGTTTCTCACTTTCACGTGGGTCGAACAAGAAACACACATCCCATTCCCGAGACCAAGGTTAGGTCTAATGTCATACCAGGTTCAAACTTTTTACAATTTATAAAAAATAACTAACGGTAAAGTGAATAATCACATATGTAATGGTTATCCAAGATTAACCCGCCCTTTAAACTAGTAAACCATCCATATCCCTCACAATGTTCTCTCCACTCGGTTTAAAAATTGGCTAATAATTGATGCATTAGCGCTTTTAAAATAATCACTCAAACCGATTAGAACACGTACCCGCATAGGCTTGCAACTCAATCATTTTCCACCACCGAACACGAATACTAAGCACAAGTCAAAAGGTCTTTGTAAGGGTTGTAACGGGGCTAGGCTAAGGGTAGGGAATAGGATATTTAAAGTGGCTAAGGTGATGAAAACTCGATTTTTATTACAAAGCAACTACTCTAAACAAAACTAACTATAGCCATCAACTACGAGGCAACAAATTTTTTTTTTCGCCCTTTTATTCAACAACTAATAACTCATATTTTTGTATTTTCTCAACGATTTTCTATTCTATTTCACACATTTTTCTCTTTTTTTTTTTTTTTTTTTTTTTTTACGAATCATAACAACTATACAAACTTAAGCTCCTATAATCGAATTTTCATCACACGGGTTTAAAAAGAAAAGGTTTAAGGTTTATGGGCTATAGGGTGGTCAAACGAAAGGTTTAGGCTCAAAATGGGCAACTAAGGAGTTTGTTCGGGTAAGGATAGAAAAATGGTTTAAAGAGAAAAAGGTTTACCTAATGCCTTAATCATTCTCGTGCTTGTATTTGGTCTATAGTCTCAAACGTATCAAAAGTTGCAAGTTCTACAATACGCGACTAATGGCCCACTCAAACAAAGAAACATGTAAATGTGAATCTATGATATATAAGTGGCTCAAACCTCACGTATAAGGGTATGATATGTGACATGCATACATTGCTAGTTCCTTAGGCGAATTATTCCCAAATAACCACCCACTAAATACCCGTTATGCTTATTAATTTAAACTTGACCATGACAAAAGACCAAATGGGTTGTGCCATCCCTCGTTGACTTAGTTACTTGTGCTTTTTAGATCGCTTCAAACAAAGACATTTTTGAAAAATTTTTGAAAATTTCCCCCCATCCCCACACTTGAGATATACATTGTCCTCAATGTGTAGTGTTTAAATGAACGGGTCAAAAATCGAAAACTTTTACTAACTCCCCCATCCCCACACTTGAGGTAAACATTGACCTCAATGTGTAAGAACTAGAGTTTTTAAAACGCACAAGGGATGTGACACGGCTAACCTCCCCAAAATTTCACCCCGAAAAATAAACTACAATTTGCAATCCACTTATTTTCTAACTAAAAATCAAAAGTAAAAAGGGAACGTATGCACCTGATTTTTGGAGCTCATTCCTCGTGTGCTCTTCTTCTCTTCAAGAAAGCGGTCGTCCCACGAACATAATGTACCTACAAATCTTAACCCTTGTGTAGAAGCATGCTTCTCACAACCATTAAAATTTATTAGCTACCTAGTTCTACCACTTCTATGAAAAAAAAATTACCAAGTCATACATTTATTTACTTTGATTTATGTGGAAAAATAATTTACAACAATAACAAGCCTAACTCACTTTCGTAGGAATCACGGTTGCATTTAGCGTATGCAACAAGCCCTTTTAAACCTCCCGATAGCTCGGGAGGACGAGAGGTCTCGTGAGGGTTATATAGGGAACACACCCACAACGTTCATTTAACTAAGAAAAGAAAAAAAATAAAACAAATAATAGTACAAACTCTACAACAATTATACCTGATTTGCCTCTCATGGTGGTTGAAGTGCACATTTTCCTACCGAGTTGCCTACATACGCTCGATATTTGGCATGCCGAATCCATACTCTTTTTATTATATTCGGCATACGCACTGTACAACTTCGGGGCCGCTTCTTACCAAACCGACTAATATCTTGCAATACCACCCTTCGAATCCTTATACCCGAACCCGCATCCCCAACTTTGTTGGTTGGAGTGATAAGTATGGGAGAAGGATGGATATGAATGTGGGCATCTTTCGGATCCGACTCGTCTCGCGGTGTGATGTCTTCCGCTCGGTTCAAACATTCATTTCCTTGCTCGGGAAGATCGATAACCTCCTCCACCGCATCACGATCTACTATTGTACCATTGGCCCAAACCTCTTGGTCTCGTTTAAGTTGGGCTAATTCCTCCGCTAATTTACCCACTTGCACCACCAATGCTTCATGGGCTTTATCTCTCACTTCATTCGCTTTCTTCATATCTTTGATATCCTGACGATTTTCTTTCATCATGTCCATGAGAGCATCAAGCTTAGAATGCATCGAATCTTGTGGGTTCTCGTATACCGGTTGAGGGTATTCATTATAATAATCATCATACTCCTCCTCCCGGTAACTTGAAAAATGTGGCGATTCGGGTTCATAGTAATAGTCTTGATAATGTGGTTGTGGTGGATTATCATATGGATAATATGAGGATGGACCATTGAAATCTTCATAATCCGCCCTCCTATATTCAAACAATCCACTGAGGTAGTCTTCCCGTTCCTTGTTGGCTTGAACTTTTTCGTAGAAAACAGAGCAATCCTCTAAATAGTGCTCTCCGCTTCCGCAACACTCACACGGGTCATCATCTACCCAATTCATATCGAAAGATGATACCTGCAAAACATGCACCTGCACAAACAAGCTCGACCACCCAAAGTAAAATCACGAATATACAAGAAAGAAAAACTAAACTAAAATCGAACAAGCAATGAAACACTAAGCGCACTAGCTCCCCGGCAACGGCGCCATTTTGACGTGACCGTGTCGTCCCGATCAGTCAAAAACCCAATTAAACCTAGGTAGCTAGGGTAAGTTGGGTATCGTATCCACGAAGAGCATGTGGTTAGTATTGCACGACCTGTTCGATTAGTTAGACTATTTATAAAAATGTACAAAGTAATTATGAAGATTGCTATTTTTATTTATTAAATTAGTTTGAAAGGATATCGGAGTGAACCGACAAATTGATATTATCTAAAACGATGATTTGTTAACCAAACTTTCAAAACTAAACTACTTAATTGAAAACAAGAATTAGGAATACGGATCACACCCGGTTTCGGTAATTGTAAGACCTAGGGTTCCTACATGTTTTAATTCAACTCAATTGCATTTGATTAGCGGATTTAGTGTACCGTGACTTAGGTGCTACTAGCTATCAACGTCCTGAAGAACGGACAAAAAGACACTTTTTAATCAACACAAGTAAATCCTAACCACGACAATGCATAACTACACATAACCATTTCGCAAAGTCATAACTTTTAACATCGTTCGACAATTTACGAATACGAAACAAATGTAAACTATTGTCAATGGTTTCAAAAATCAATACAAGTTGTCACAAAGTCGAATCAAAGAACAAATGCATAAACCCTAAAAATATACAACTACCTACACCAGGGTGAAACCGAAGAGGCTAGCCGTTCATGATGTGTGACAAATCTTCAAAGGCTTGATCGATGATGATGTTTGGCAATTTTCTCCTTTTTTAGAGCAAAAATATTAGTGTCAAACCTACTGCCAATCGATGCCCCCCAAAGGTGTTCACGGCTGCCAATCCCCTCGTTGCGTTTTTCTTTTTTCGTAACTGTTATGATCCCCCTCCCCTCGATGATAATGATGGGCTTCAATAATTCATGCCCCAAATCGATGATAGTCCATTGGTTATCAAAGCCCAAAAGACTTGAATGATGGCCCACTTCGTAATACTCTATGCCCAAAAAATTATGGTGGCTGCCAATGGTTATCGAATGGTGATGATAGTGTTTGGTGGAATCCCACTTTTTCTAAAATTCCCACCAACTTATTTTTTGTGTTATGGACTAGAAGTCTCGTAAAAGCCCAGCCACAAGCAAGGTGACCCAGTTACTTTTCACCACCAATCAATTCCTTCAAATAATGAAGTCCAAATTCTTTTTATTGTATTCTCAAAACTACCTGCAATGTCAACATGAAATAATAACATATCTTGAGTTCATTATTAATGACCATTCAATATTTAACATTAAACTCCAATTTACTTGCATGACTTTCAAAAGTGACGATTCCTTTGAACACACAAACCAATTCATGTCATAACAATTAATTCATTTATTAATTTATATAGTACCACTTTGACTCACCCTCTTAACAACCCATGACAAGAATATTCAACTAAAATAATATATTTAGTAATTATATCAATGCATTTTGTTTATGATTATTATCTATTAAAGTGAACCTATAATGCACCGATCAAGAATAAAACACACAAGTTAAACACTTTAATGCTTGGTTTTCACTCTCTACATCAATGACTTTAATAACTAGTTTCTTATATTGAAGGTGATTCTTCCTTATCGTTTGTCCGTGGTGTCTTGACATTATTTTACTGTCTATATAAAATAAAAGATTTTCACCATTCATATCTCCACGATCTATATGGAGGTATGTTGGCTACCTGGTCGGGGGGTTAAGGGAACGGTTTGGTAAGAGTCTTGCCCTTGTTCAGCGTTTAGAGGTATTGCAAGGGACTTGGGGGTCAAATTTAGTAGGATCTCCTTCAATACCCAAAGGTATTGGATGGCGGGGATCCAAACTCTTTGACCCCCTCATAAGTTAAACTGCTATTAATACTATAACCCGGCTATTTAGGACTGTATCCCTGCTGACTCAGACTACTTAGTCGAGAGTAACGTCACCTTCAAAAGAGGGGCCTACCATAATTTGCATTAATAACTTAATTAATTATCTTTCAATAATCCGACCTTTTAGGATTGTATCCTTGCTGACTCAAACTACTGGGTTGAGGGTAACGTCGCCTTCAAAAGAAGGGCCTACTACAATAACTAAGATAATCTCTTAAACAAGTGCAAAAGTGCGAAAATAATCAAAGGTTACACTATACACGAGTCGGATCCAAGTGATTCATCTTGTCTATCTGTTTTTATTTATTTTTATTTTTCAGCATTTAGTTAGTTTTATTTTCTTAGTTTTAAAATCTTTTCTAACATTTTGATTTGATTAGACGTTGAGGATAAAGCGGTACTAAAAGCTCTTGTGTCCTTGGACGACCTCGGTATCTTACCAACACTATACTACGTCCACGATGGGTGCACTTGCCCATATGTGTGTGTAGTGTTAGTAAATATCGTGTTTTATAAATTTAAAACTTGGCTAAAAAGTGTAAAAAGGGCTTAAAATATATACCTAAAATATATACACACTAGCACGCATCACGAATTCTCGCGTTTTATAGATAAATAAAGATCAAACAAGCAACTTAATCGACAGTTAGCGGTTTTCACACCTAATCTTGACTTAATTCGCTTATTCATAATTGAAAATTCGAGTGCAGTGATAGTGTAGCGTGGGCGAGAATAGCGAGGAATAGCAAGTAAGCTCATACATAATCCCTATTGGACATGCATGAGTCGGTCTATTGGGTCCTAACTATAGACTAGGTGTCTAAGACATCGACCCGGACTAGGTCGAGTCTTGCCTAATTCCCTATAGTTATGGCTCTGATACCAATCTTTCACACCCCAACCGATGGCGAAAACATCGGGGCGTGGCACTGAGCAAAACAGATTGTCCAGAAGTTTCCATAACAATTATCATTACCAATCAATCACAAAGTAACATGTCCCATACCATGTCTCAAAAGGCAAACAAATTATTAAGACAAAACTAGGCAAATTGTTCTGTTCCGACAACTCAGGTTTCATTAGTACAGACAACTATTTGTTGGTTACTAAGACTCTGTCCTAGCCTTGATTTCCAAGCAAATAGACACCTTAAGCACCTGTCACATACGTTAAAATAAAAGTCAATACACATAGTGTAAAGGCGAGTATACAAGTTTGATATAGCATATAGAGTTCGAAATAGTTTACGCATAACCAGCACGTACACTGAGTAAAACGAAGCATGTTAGTTATCGACATGAACCTATCGATACCAATGACTGCGAGTTGACTGCCCGAGGCAGTTCGTAATATATGACCGCCACTGTAGTCCATGCAAATAATTGTCCTTAACAACCCCAATGTGAACGGGTGCTGAGTCCAAACTATAGTACTATCGTTGCTAAGGCAGGTAGACAGCATTCCATGTGTAAACATAACAAACAAACATTCATTAAGTCACGTATAACATGCGGTAACGGTTAGTGTTTATAAGTATTGCGTAGTGTGTTCGATTCCGTTTTGTTTGTTAAACATCGCGATAGTTTGATTACACCGTTTCGTATAGATATATATGTATTTATTATATATTTAATTATTCATAAGGGGCCGTATGTACGTATTCATATTATATTTTTAATTATCCAAAGTTGCGATACAATAACCGAGCCTTGATTCGAATATGCGATTATTTTGCGACACGTCACGGTCATTGAGGAGGGTAGAATAGGTCCTTTCTCAATGTCATCGTGAACGTTAATGTGTTTTAAGTAATGAGTTGCCCTACGACACATCAAGGCTATCAAGGAGGTAGAATTGGTCCTCACTTGACATCTTCGTGGTTGTCAGCGAGTGCAATGTGATGCGATAGTGATAGAATACGCGATAATATGCGAAAGTATTGTGATTTAGCGATATATGCGATATAGGTACATTATGATCCAAATCTCTGGTGCTAGGCGTAACGAGTATAACGAGTAATAACAACGCATGAAAGTGCGGGTTGTTACAGTCCAAACATACTCATTGGATGCAAGCTATGCGTGACGAACTTAATGCTCTACAACGAAACAATACATGGATACTTGTGCCCCGCCCATCCTCAGACAATGTCGTTGGTTCTAAATGGGTTTTTCGTACTAAGTATCATGTGGATGGAACATTAGATCGTCACAAAGCTCGTCTTGTCGCACAAGGGTTTACTCAAATACCAGGCCTCGATTTTCAACACACCTTTAGTCCTGTGGTTAAAGCTTCTACAATTCGCATTGTTCTATCTCTAGCTGTCATTAATCAATGGTCTCTCCATCAATTGGGCGTAAACAATGCTTTTCTAAGTGGCCTTTTATCCGAAACGGTCTTCATGGAGCAACCACCCGGTTTTGTGGATCAACGCTTTCCGAATCACGTTTGCGAACTCAACAAGGCCCTTTATGGGCTCAAACAAGCCCCTCGTGCTTGGTTTCAGCGTCTTAGCACATTCCTCATATCCTACGGCTTCACATGCAGTCGTGCGGATCCTTCCTTATTCGTCTTTCATCAAGGTGACCTCATTGTGTATTTACTCGTTTATGTCAATGATCTCATCCTTACCGGGAATAATTCCAAGTTACTTGGTAACTTTACCGATCGTCTACACAACGAGTTTGCAATCAAGGACCTCGGTTTATTGAATTACTTTCTTGGTCTCGAAGTTGTGCACACGACCGACGGACTATTTCTTACCCAAACTAAATATGCCAATGAAATTCTCATTCGAGCTAGTCTCACTGAAGCCAAACCTGTTCCGACTCCTCTATCTACATCCGATACTTTCACTATGGATGGTACCCCCTTCTCGGATCCCACCACCTATCACTCCTTTGTTGGAGCTCTTCAGTACCTAACCATTACTCGACCCGACCTATCTTATGCGGTTAACCAAGCATGTCAACATCTTCATGCGCCAACTGAAAACATTTTCAGTTAGTTAAACGCATCCTAAGATACGTCAAAGGTACCATCTCTCATGGCCTTGTCTTCACTCGTCCCACCTCTTCTTCTATCTTAGGATACTCGGATGCGGATTGGGCCAGGTGTATCGAAACAAGGAGATCCATTTATGGCTACTCAATATTTTTAGGAGGAAATCTGGTTTCATGGAGTGTAAAGAAGCAGCTGACAGTTTCACATTCTAGTTGTGAGTCGGAATATCGGGCAATGGCTAATGCAGCAGCAGAAATTGTTTGGATCACTCACTTGCTAAAGGAACTTCATGCTCTTCCATCAACAAGACCTACGTTGTTATGCGATAACCAAAGTGCTTTGTTCATGAGTCAGAATCCGGTCTCTCATAAGCGTGCCAAACACATTGACTTGGACTATCACTTTGTTAGGGAACTAGTTATGTCTGGTAAATTACATACTAAATTACCGACTCAAATTGTGGATAACAACATTAATATAGAGTGGAGAAGATGAAGGGTAAATTTGTCATTTCACATCCACTTAACGGAGAAAACTATTCGAGTAACAAACTGTCAAACCACGGGGAGCACCGGTGTAATTTCCAAAAGTTGAGGACTATAGATGTTATTTTCCAAAATCACAGAGACTATCCATGCATTTTACTCTGGATTTTATTTTTGAAAGGCTCATATTATGGTATATGTTTTTTAGTTGTGATTTCTATGCAACTCTCTAAAAATCATCAACATCACCAACAGAGTGTTTTTAGTGTTGTTTTTGGGTGTGCCACATGGCATAAGGAGATGCTTTCTCTCTCATGTCCTAACAAGTAACATCCACTGCAAGTTCTCTTCTAAAAACACCTAAAAATAGAGTTATGATCTTCTTGGTTGATTGAGCCTTGGTTATAAAGTTGACACCTTTCATGTGTCATCAACTGTTAACTGCAACGTTAAAATAATCTAACCATTATTATTTTTCTTCGTTCATATATGCATGCCATTTATGTAGATCCAATCGGGTAAATGAAGTTTAATCGCTTTGCCTTAACAAAATTGGACAGAAATTTGATCCTAAACATATGATGGTATATTCAATAAACAGGCTGAGTCCAGGTTGACGTTTTAACCCGTTTAATTAAACATGTCGACCCACCAACAAGTGTACGACCCATTTAACCTATATATTACAAGCCACCAACCTTTTGATGACACATTTACAACTTGACTACATCCCGCCAACCCATTTACAACTTGCTTAAATGGGTCGTGTTCGGGTTAAATGTATTAAGTGTCCGGGCTAGGGTTGACATCTTTGACTCGAATAAATATACAGGGCGGGCTCGGGTTCAACAATTCAACCCGCTACTTTTAATATGATCCCGAGGAATCAATGTTGGTCTACCCTGTGTGGAAATAATTGTGAATTGTGGAATAATATCTTGATTTACATGGCTATGGTTAATGAAGAAGACGATAAGATGGCATATCTTCAATCTTGAAAACATCATCCAGAAGAAGCTCTTCTTCCAGCTGGGCCCGGGTTGATTTTAATACATCCTGTATGAAAAAGTAAATCAATATAAATTGCTGTTACATACCAAACAGGAGAACACAACCCAAAAGACTAGTCTGGTGGGTGAGAGAGCCCATTTGGTATATAAACCCCACATCAGTTGCCCATACAACCGATGTGGGACAAGTCCCATACCTTGCAATGGTATTAGTCCATAACAATTGCATTAAAGGTGAATGGATCAATTCAAATCTCTATAAGGTAGATAAAAAAAAGAAGCTAGAACGAAACGTCAAACGGGCCGTCAAAGTGTGCTTCTAATGCATAATGCATAAAACCTCCTAAATTATTTTTGTTAAAATTTTGTAATCATATTTGAGTATTTGACACACTAGGAAAGATAAAATTTGTTTAAAAGAACCTATGGACTGGTGATAAATCACAAGTCAATGAACTTTAATTTTGCATGATTAAATCTATGGACTATAAAAACTTAATGAAAAGGTCTTTTTATGAAGTTGACTTCTTTAAATAGTTATTAAGAAACTAAAAGCTAAGGGATTGAATCAGATAAATCTAAAGTTCGGATATGTCATATGTTGTACGCCCCGCTTGCGGTATGCGCATATAATGTATATATGTGTGGGCCATCGGGGGGCAAAAGTGAAAGTGCACTAATTTTAACGTTATTTTACTAATTTCGTGAAAATAACGTTAAAAGCTGAGAACGGTTAATCATGCATCATGTGGTGGCGTTGATAGTTGAAAGACAAAAGGGTACATGCACTAATCGGTCTTTGTCCCGATTGCTGAGTGTTATTTGCCTTATGTCCAAGGCTTGATGCAAAACTACTATCGAGCCGGGGGTTTCACTGGAAGCAGCCTCTCTATTCCTACGGGATAGAGGTAAGGCTGTCTACATCTTACCCTCCTCAGACCCTACCTTTGCTTTGCTATTGGTGGGATTTACTGAGTATGATGATGATGATGATATGTCATATGCTGATCAATAAGTTTCTTTTTTACAATTACCATTAACACAAAAATCTAAAATCTAGGATGCAATCATGCAAGGCATTTGGGGCCGACCCGACCTGTACAAACTAGCCGTTATGACCCGTTCCACCTCTAATGAAAACCGAAAAGTACGTAATTCTAGTTCTTGAATAAATAAACAATGAAATGTCGCAAGTTTCATAGTCCATCCAAAACAGGAAGTAGCCCAATTTATATAGAAAATGGGGAAGTACTACTGGGGTGTTTGGGATTGCTTATTAAATATGTTTATCTGCTTATTGTGTTTTGATACATTAATAAGCTGATTTGAGAGTGTTTAGGTTTGCTCATTCAATTGTATTTGAAGATTTGCGACTGACATAAGCTATTTGGATAACCAATTTGAAGTTGCTTATCGCAAAAGCAGCAATGAACAGATAAAATAGTGATCGATCCCAAACACCCCGTAACTATACTTCATCCATTCCATCTACAATAGTTTTCAACTACAAAATTTGATGAATATGTTCCATGGGGAGGGTTTAAATGAGAACGCTAAATATCGCGAGAACTGTGAGAACGAATGAAAAAACCACGAGAACTTGGTCAAAAACAATTCAGATTCAAAATTTCTTTTTACACTTATCATTGTTATTCTAATACAATGTTAGAAGTTAAATTTACACGTTTAAAATTGCATGTATTCGTAAATAAAGAAAATTTACACATGTGTAAGTTTGTTGTATTTACACATGTGTAAAAAACTTATCAAGAGTGATTTTGAAAGAAGAGATGAACTATTTAAAGAGTAGATTCTTTTTTTTAATGTTGTGTTTTAATTATAATGAGGTTTGCATTAAAAAAAATTGATTTTGATTGGATTTTCTCCTTCGTTCTCACGGTTCTCGCAATATTTAGCGTTCTCAAGATAACCCTCCCCTATGTTCCATTTTCTTTTTAAATGTGGAAATCTCTACATGTATAACCAACAGAAAACTGACGATATCGGTTTATAAAAAGGAAATTTATATTGTTAAAACTCAAAAGTGAAAAATCATAAGTTTGACCTTAAAAGTAAAAAATGTAACAAACTGAAAGCAAACGTGATCAATCTGCACAAATTGTTGGTGTTGACTTACATTAAACTCCATGTAGCTTGCGTTTTTATCGACCCATTTTTTGTCCATAATGACGAATGCAACAGAATAAAGTAGATCAAACGCCCACTCGTTCTCTGAAAATAAATTAAATTCTGAAGTTAGTTTATAAGAACTGGAAAATCTAGCCTTCTTTTTCCAGTTTCCTCCGTTCACCATTCTAATTTTTGTGGGTCCCAGTTTTCATGATGTGGCCATATTTAAGGAATTGGCCTCTTGTGAACGTACGGGACAAATTAAATTACTTTTGAAGCATACACCCTCCTAAAATCTTTTACTCAAGAATTTAGATTATAGCTGTAATAATATTGTTCTTATAATCATAACTAACACATTTACTATTTAAAATAAAATAGGACAAAAGGGCCAGCAAGTCAACCCGACCCGCCCGTTTTGACTTTTGAACCGGGCTATAAAATGACCCATTTTAACCCGCACCCGTTTTGACTCCCTACCCAATCCACCCATCTTGACAGCTGTACTTAAAGAAAAATGTGACGGTAGCTTTCGAAAGGTTTGTCTTATACAGAATACAGGAAATATTGTGAATGGAATTTTTCAACTATTGAAGTATGCATTAAGCATCTTTACCTGACAACATATGTACAAAAACAGCACTCACGAGTGTCCTAGGTTTATCTGAAATATTAACACTATTTGGTTAGCCAATAATCTCTAAAACTATTGAAGCTACGTATCTGGTGTAAAATGTGATGCAATTAAATGAAATAAAGGAACACACACACACATCTCTAGTGTATGCATTTAAACACCAAAATGGTGTATATATTATGCAAATCACCTCCAAAGAAGGGGTGCAAACGAGCCGAGTGGCTCGCGAGCTGCTCAAGATCAGCTCAAGAAAAAGCTCGAAACGTGTCGAGCCTTATCAAGCCCGAGCCAAGCTTGATCCTAAAATAAAGCTTGTTTATTTATCGAGCTCGAGCTTGGCATGTGAAGCTCGTCAGACTCGTCGAGCCTTATGTGTAATTAGCTTTTATTAATATTTAATAACATTTACCCCTTATTTAAAGTTGTCCAGTAAACGAGCAGAGACGAGCTTATTTAAACTTGTTTACTAGCCGGGCCCGAACCTAAAAATAAGCTTGTTTAGTAAATGAGCCCGAGCCCAAGTTTCACTTATCGAGCTTGCGAGCCTAAACGAGTCTATTATTTATATTATATTTATTTAATATATTAACTAATAGATAATAAACGAGCCGAGCCTGATCTTGAAAAACTACTTATCAAAGCTCGGCTCGTTTGCACCCCTACCTCCAACCTAAACACTAAAATGGTAAAATTTTGATGTGAGTATGTGACACTATTCATCACACCAAATTTTCATCATTCGCATTTTTACCTAACATTCAACATAAAAAGCTAAAGTTCAGTTATAAAAAAAACAGTTATACCAATAATCTAATTGTGACTATTGAAATGACTCAAGAGAATCATATTGACTATGAATTATTAAGTTTCTTTATTATTCATCTCTAACTGTTATAAATAAGTTCATAACATAAGTGATCCTTAAAATAATCTCTCTACTCTAATAAAAAAAGGAACTAATAATGTCGGCCATTTCTCAAACTGATTAAGTGCCCCACTGTGGCGTAGAAATTCGATGTAAATGCTTAGTGCATATTCTAACAATATGTTCTTTCTACACCAACATGATGCAAATGACTAGTGCATACATTGAAGATGTTCTAAAGTGCATGCGGAAACAAATGTTACAAAAATTATAAAAAAATATGTGGTTTTACTTACTAGCATCTAGATCAAGCATTTTCATGAGCATAAATGTAATGTTTAAACCCGCTACAGCAAATGGATATTCCCATGCAGGTCCCTTAGCCCCTTGTTTCTTTATTAAATGTTGGAAGGAAATCTGCAGTTTGAAATAAGGTATAAGGTTTGACTGTCAAAGTTGCTGACCTAAATGAATAATTAACTTAGATGTGATGATTTCGACCCATTCAGTTGTGAGTGGTTAAGTCATGTTATGTTTTACCTATAACAGATCAAACGGGTCAAGCAGGTAAAACGGGTCAAAAGTCAAAACAGATGCATAAACCATCCTAAACGGATAGAATTTGGGTTTAGGTAGTCAGAAAACAAAATCTTACAGAAAATGTCTTGGCGAAAAACAGCAAATTCTCCAAGGAGATGAATCCAGCTCCCCTGATTATCAACAACATTAGCAAAAGTTCCGAATGATTTAATTTCTGAAAATAAAAAAATAAAATAAAATAAAATATAATAACCTAAAATCTGTTGATGGGTCTTTCCCCTGCCAACCCATTTTTTTCCATTGATCTGATATCAAGCCATCTAGCTCTTGATCCGGGAACGTGGATGACCATAAAACCCTCAAAGCCTCCTGTCCTCTTACATTAATGTAATTAATAACGTGAAACTTATCATTATGCAATTCAGTTACAAAATTTCGGAAACACCGCCATGTTCAAATCTATGCAGTTAATATCGGTGATATATCGGTTATCGGTCCCCATGGAAAATATCAGTGTCAAATACCGGTCGGAATATAGGTACCGATATTTGACTAATATTTGACTGCTATATCACCGATTTTTCCGATATCAGTACCTTTTTTCTTAGTTCTACCATTTGTCTTTCTTCTTATTGTTGCTATTAGTGTTTTAAGTCTTAATTGTTAAATGTTGGTGTTTTAAGTCTTAATGAGTTCCTACTTGCTATAATTATACTGTTTTGCAAGTTGCAAAAGGTTAATTTGTTAATTGTAGGAGAGTATACTGAATTGTTAGTGTTAAATTGCTATATATATGTGTGTGTGTGTAACTTCTGCATGATATTAAAATTATCGATATCCCACCAATATCCCACCGTGATAACCTATATCGCAAATAGACCGATATCCGATTTTTTACTGCATTAACTGCATAGGTTCAAATCTTGAATTCATTTATCAACTTTAAGCATGCAAAAGTTCTCATATAGAACTATGGAAGCCTAGAGGTAGCAAAATGGGCATATCGAGCGGTTTGGGTAACGGGTTACAACAGATTCAGGTCAAAATGGGCCAATTTTTGCTGGTCAAAACAAGTCTGGCCACTGGCCCACCAACACTTTCTTATCTATAACTAATTAGTTACTAAATATGTATTAGCTATGATAACCAAAACTATATCATAAAAAATCTAAAACAATAGTATAATATCCTTTTTAGATAAAATGATATATAACTATTTTTAACCTGTTCGAACTATTTCAATTAAATACAACCCGGATGCATCCATTTCTATAAAAATGGATTAGAATTGCCACCTCTGCATAAACATTACTATTAAAACGGTGAATCAAACTGAGTGGTTTTTGTATGAAAATTACCTGATGTTCAAGCCGGGTAGGATCAAAATAAACTTTTGTCCGGTTTTTCAGCCTTCTTAGTCTCTCCTCCTGTAAGATCAAGCATATATTCATCATGTATGCTAAGAAAGCAGCTTATTCTTGTTTTGCATAACATGAACCATCAGTCCATCATTAATCTGAAATGTGCAAATTGATGAAAAATAGACAATGAACACGATACAACCCTAAACTGTAAGATTGAGATTTCGAGCTCAGCATCATGGGAAGCAAACATGGAATCATGGATCCAATTTAGTGACTTTACTCATTTCACTTTACTGTTTGACATTTTTGTTACTTTTGTTTTTTTAGCTCTGTTAACCATTAAAACTAATTTTATAAATAACTAAAGTAACAAGTAATAAAAATAAAAAACACCTAACAAATATTAATGCGAGTTGCTTTGACACTGCTCTCCTCAAAATTTTAAAACGACCCGTTTCTATCCGAATGCGCGCTCGCGCGCGTGTGTGTGCGAGAGAGAGAGAGAGACTATTTGCTGTTAAAAAATACACGAAGAATAATAAAGAAAATGATAATAACAATAATAATAACAACAACAATAAATATAATCTGTAAACTTGGCTGAAGAGGACTTACATTCACACATATCCGTGCATAATTTCCCTTCTTTTTGAAACACACACAAGGTAGGCCCTTCCTGATCCACGTAGGACCACCAGAAGTTGCAGGATCTGCATTAAATCAGTTAGAATTCGGTCCATACCCACAGCAATAATACTTACAAGCATAAAATCAGTACAAATATATTAATGCACTTAACAAATGGGTGAATGACTTTCATAACTCATAACCATCTTATACTTGGATAAATCCCAAAAAGAGAACACTGTGTTTACAAACATAAGCATTATTATCCAAGATTTTCCAAGTAGAATGGTTAGCTAAAAAACTGTAATCAAGCATAATGGCTATAAGTTTTCATATTTTGTACGTACAGTAACTTTCTAACCACGATGGTTGATTAAATACAGCGTGTCAAGTGTTTTTTTATTTCTCTCTTTAGAGTTGAATTTCAAGGTGACCACCTTAGTATCAGATCACCAATATATGGATATCTTTGGCACATTTAATGTACTTTTCACTTGTATATAGACCACAAATATCCCTATCCCTACAGATGTGCAACTACCTGTGCAAATAGTATGGACCTTCAAATGCACCTATTAAGCAGGTGCAATCAGCGGACCCGCATTTTCAACTAGCATTACACTAACATAACAAAAAAGTTTAGGGGATTACTTATTAAATTTACTAGCACATAACACTACAAACAATATATTCAGAGTATGCAAACCCAATGAAGTCAACCTATGGAAGTTAGGAGAGTAAATGTCAACCATGATTGACATAGACCAACTGTAAAGTGTAAACAGATATCTCAATGAGTGGTGTATCTGTATCGAGATTGGCAAATCAGATATTTATGTAGGCTGTTGGATTGTTAAGAAGACCCCCAACTACTTTACATGAATGATCTATTGTTGATGTTGTTCCATCTTTAGCAAAGTTCAACAAGTTTAGCAATTTTCAAAGCATACTGCTTTTGAAGTTTACGCATATCACCATTAGTGAACAAAATAAAGTGACATAATAGCTAACATTCGACACAACTTATACGGTTTATTAAATAAACAAATAAACGTTATCTCCAAAGGAATCACAAGCTAATACACTGTAAAATTGCAGCTTCATGAACGCTATTGACAACGAAAACCTAATCGAAATCCTCTCAACGTTTCTGTAACTCGAAAGCAAAATTCGCTAGCAGATCACAAACAAACCACAATGATCATATTGCTTTTGAAGCTTATGCAGATCACCATAAGTGAATGATAATGTGCCAGAATAACTAACATTCGACACAACTTCGAATAATTAATTAAAATATTTAATAAATAAACATCATCTCCAAAAGGAATTGAAAGCTAATACACCTAAAAATTGCATCCTCAATCCTCACGAATGCTTTTAACAACGAGAACCTAACCGATTTCTCTCAACATTTCCGTAACTCAGAAACAAAATTCGCTAGCAGATCACAAACAAACCTAAGTTGTTCATTCGTAAGACACTAATTGTAACAATTGACGTTCTCCAGAGTATAAATTACAACAAAAAACGCATAGTTACGTAGAGAATAAGTAACATTCCACACAGCTTATACGAAAATTTGTATAAACATATGAACAATATCTCTCCAAAAGGAATTAGAAGCTAATATACAATAATATTAACTTCATGAACGTTATTAACAATGAAAACCTAATTGATTTCTCTCAGCATTGCAAAATTCGCTAGCAGATCACAAACAAACGTCGATTATTCTTACATACAATACTGACCGTAACAAATTACGTTCTCGAGAGTATAAATTACAACAAAAAATGCTTCGTTGTGTAGAGAATAATAATATTAACTTCATGAACGCTATTAACAACGAAAACCTAATTGATTTCTCTCAACATACGAAAATTCGCTAGCGGATCAGAAACAAACGTCGATTATTCATACGTACAAGAGTGATTGTAACAAATTACGTTCTCGAGAGCATAAATTACAACAAAAAATGCATAGAAATTGAATTGAAAGAGTACCTGAAGAAGCAGAAGCAGAAGCGTGGAAGAATCTAGAAGTTGAAGGAGTTGTACCTATAGCAATGCAGCTTCCTCCGCCTTCAGATCTCCGATTCATCTTCTTCTTCTGCTTCAATTTGATTGATTTTTGCAGCTGGAATAATAATATGCATCCATGAACGAAGAGATTATGCCAAGATATTGTTCGTGGTGCTTCGCAATTTCAGCGTGTTGTTTGTTATTGTTATACAGAGTTATATAAATTATTATTATAATTCTTGTTGTAACGGGTTGATTCTGATTATATGTTTATGCCTGCCTGCAGGTCAAATATGTGCGGATATGAAATCTATAATATATGAATATTATATGTAGCGTTTGATATATCATATTTAAGTCGTAATCTAGATTAAATTTTAAGTTTCTTTAATCGGAAATTATAGTTAACATATAAAATCTCTGTATTTCCATGTAACAATCGGCCGGTTGAACGGTTAAATCCGATGCCAGAAGCTTGGCCGGCACGAATTGTCCCGATAAACTGAGGAAATGGAAAAGAAGTTGTACCCCCGGTAAATTGGGTTATATCGGTACCAGGTCAAGGTTAAAATTTGGATTTTTAATCTTTTATGCGCCAAAGAATGTGACGATTTACCTTCTTAGTAAAACTTATTTCCCGAAAAGGTACCAATAGTGAATTTTTATATTATTTTTTTTTTATTATAGATTAACTTTTGAAATATTTTTATCATGGAAAGATGTAGTTTTTGATTATTTTTTGAGTTGAAATTGTATTTTATGGATTTATAGGGTTAATTAGTCTCTTTTGAATCGTTTCCAAGTCTAACCCGGTATGATTTAAAAAACGGTTTTTAAAACATTGTGTAACATTTAAAAATTTTTAAATTTTATTATTTTAAATTATAAAAATGAACAATTTTTATCGTTTATTTCCTTTTTTTTACTACTAAATCTGAACACACGATTATGTTGTGTTGGTACATTTTAGCTCAACTTACATGTGCCATATACACAATTTGTTAGTTTCAAATATACTATTACATAATGTATAAAAAAAATTCAGAAGTCATTTCCATAATATAAATTCTCAACACATTGTTGCATTGTGTTGTTGTACCCTAAGTATGGGGTGTTTTTCAAAAAAAAATTATGATTTTTCACTTTTAGTCCAAAGGTTTTCATGTTTTGTATTTTAACCCTCTTAATTTGTTTACTTTTAACACAAAACTTTTCATCTTTTGTAATTTAACCCAAAACTTTTTTATTTACAACTTTGGTCCTCCATACTTTTTATCTTTCGCAAGTTTTTCGTTTTACGTTTCGTTCTAAAATTTATGAGTTAAAATGTCGCAACGTGCGTGTGTGGTTCAACGTTTTTTGTCTATCTTTTCACATTTGACAGGTATGTCGCAACGTGTCTATTTTCCCCCTTTGGCAAGTTCGCCGCAATGGGCGGATCATACATCGACTTAGTTATTCTTTTCTACGTTATTTTGCGAGTTAACACAGCGCAACGTGCGTGTACGGTTCAACGTTTTTACGTCTATTTTTTCCATTTAACAAGTTTGTCGCAACGCGTGGGTCCTAAATCGACATAGTTATTTTTCATATGTTATATGTTATATGTTTCAGTCTTATTTCTTCGCATTAATACGCCGCAACTTTAGTGTTGGTGGTCGCTATCAGCGGTGTAGCATTGATATTATTTGACATTGTTTTAGGCCCCCGTCACAACGCGAGGGTCCTTAATTCTAGTTAAGATCAAATATACACCTTAATAAAAACATTTTCTACGCATCAAGACTTTTGTACAATTTAAATGACTACCATTAAGACCATGTACCATGTTATAAAAGAGCACAAACAAAAACTATAAAAATATTGTTCCAAACCATGTTTTTTTCTTAAACTTTATTGATAATTCTAACATATGACTTGCTTAAGATGACTCATATTTAACTAGGGTGGTGATCATGCCTATTTGGAGTATTGAAAATTTTGTGTTTGCGGTTTGAATTGCTAAGCATAAACACGACCCGTATATTTATTTATATTAAAAATATCAACTATAAATATGACACACTTAAAATAGTGTAGCATAGACATGGCTTGTGTAATCTTTTGTCTAAACAAGTAAAACGGAAAGACGTGTTGAGGAGTTTACAAGTTTAAATAAACACATTAAACGAATTTATCTAAATACGAGCTATTAAATTATACACTTTAGAGGATAATATAAAGTAATACTCTTTTTGTGTTGTGTAAAAAAATTAGAAACCCCTACTAAAGAAAAACCTACTTTCAAGTGTGTATTATGATTTTAGAAAAAGTTAAATATTTTTAATCAATTTATTGAATATGATTGGTCGTTGCAGTACAAAGAAATTGGGAAAATAACTTTTTTTTGGAAAGGTGTGGATCAACCAGTTACGTTGTCCGTCTTTAGACGTATCTGCTCAGGTTTGAATCCGTCAACCCATAATGTGGTACCTTTCGGTCGGTCTGGCCTAAGCCTCATGCAAGAACCCTACTGTCCCGGGATCAAATCCGTGACCTGTGAGTAAACCCAGTGGCGGAGCCACACTTTGAACAACAGTGTCGCCCGACACCATTGAATTTTGTGTAGCAAATAGAGCGTATTATAGGAAAAATTCGAGCGACACCATTGTTTTTTACGAACGTCACCATTGTCTTTTTACAAACAACACCATTGTTTTGTTTTCTTCTAAAAGAATTAGATAATAAACAAATTTATAGATAAAAAATTAAGCCCAGTTACTTGAATTTAATCAGTATATTTAAATCATTAGAGGTCTATGCTTAATTTTTTCTAATCTAGTAAGCATTATAGGCCCATGTCTAGTTGGTTTTGTTTCAATTGTTTAACCTAACCAGAACTAGATGTTTGATGATCATCAGAATGATGTTTGCACCTGTTTGTTATATTGAAAAAGAGGCTTTTTTTTTTTTTTTTTTTTTGCAAGTTGCCATTCTACACTATAACAATTCAAAACGTGAATAGTAATAAATCTATGTTTGGTCATTTCATAGTTTAATTCATAATTATAAGGCTATAATATTATTGTCATTTTTATAATTAATTTACGTTTCTAACCCTGAACACTAATAAAGTTATTACACAACCTCTAAACTATAATAATTTTTTTGATAAACGATTTACATATACCCTTGAACTTTAATAGATTTACCATATGTAAGTTTAATAATAATTATATTTTCTATAAGCGATTTATGTTTCGACCTCCAAACTTTAATAGAGTTATCATACGGTCCTTAAAGTTTAATAAAGTTAATAAACTTATTTTTTTTTCTTTTTTAACAAATATATGTTCTTTTATCCTTTTTATAGGTTTAGTTCTTTTTTGTTTTACTTATTATAATTAAAGTTAACTTTTAACTCTAGACATATTTATTTAATCATGTTGCTTTTTAACCATTCAATGTAAAATACACAAGATAATAAATATTATCATTTTTTATTTACCTTATTATAGTTAAATGGAACTTTTAACTCTAAATTGTTTACTTAATTGTTTTGATTGCTTAATTTTACCGTCATGAAATATATACATCCTCGCCATCAACCTTTACGACCTCACCGTGAAGCGTGGGCTTCAATCTTCACCATCAACCTCCTACGACCCGCCGCGAAGCACATGCTCGAATACTAGTTTAAAACATTATGAATCGTTTGCAAAACATAAAAATGCATACAGAGCAACTATTAAACGAAATTTTTTATATATTTCAAATGACTTTGTAATTTTATTATGTGGTTTTATTCGTTGACATTGTACTTTTACTGTGATATTTAATTTAATTATGTGATTCGACCCGACTAGATCCGAACCGATCAAAAAAGCTCGACTATGGGTTACTATAGACCGGGGTATCCATAAAAAAATGACACCATAAGAAAAAGTTTCTGGCTCCGCCACTGAGTAAACCTTCACACCTCTTACGAGCTGAGCTGGTAGTCATTGGCAATTGGGAAAATAACTAGTAGTTAAGATTATAAATGTAGGGTAGGAAATGTCATTAAAAAGTAGACGAAGGGTACTATTAATAAATATGTTAGATGGGAGACGGTAGTATTGGCTTTGTATGTTGCATGGAGACAAAAGAAAGGCCAATCCAACAGTATTTCAGTGTCCACATGGCGCTGCATTTTTATTCTTCAAGTATCCCGACCAAATCAATTATTTAACATTTTTTACTAACACCTATATATACCCCAGTATGGGATCATTATAATTATAAAAATTGATAATACAACATTTTCTCTCTTTTTATTAAAACTAGTTGATTTTTCGCCCGCACGTTGCGGCGTGGACCCAATGACTGCAAAACGTGTGTCAGTAATGACAAGCAGATATCGAATATCAACACATAAATAAAAATGTCGTGAAAAAGATAGTCACTCCGTCCTAAAAAAACGATTTTAAATAACCTAATATATAATAATAAGACACATACGTCCTACACGTTGGAAATTCGGTTGTTTTCAGTTCAGTTATTACGGTGCTAAAACGTTAAAATATGGATGAGCTCGGTACCGAGAACGGCACCGAAAGTACCGATCCATAAAATCATCGAAATTAGATACCGGCACCGAAAATGCTCGGTACAATACGGTATGATATTTGAAGGTAAACATCAATAAATATAAGTATGGTGCTAGACCGATGTCGAACTGAAAGTAACGATTCTGAAAACGCCAAAAGGTGGGTACCAAATTGGTATCGAAAATGATTTGGTATAGTAAATTTGGTACCGGTTTGATTACATGATTTGATACGATTTTCTCATCAATAATCTAAATATCCAAGTTATTTTTACATGCTACACTTCATTCATTACAGAAAAAAGACAAAAAAATAAAGGAAAATAAGTTGTGTATATAAAACCTCATTCAAATGAAATACAGTTTAGTTAGTGTGTGTATGAAAAGTAATCTAAACGGTGCAATTACTTGCATTGCTACGTTACTACATGATTTGATGAGCTCGGTACCAACTGGTACCAAAAATACCGTTACTGAATTCCCCAAAAGTGGGTACCGGTACTGAATATACCTGATATGGTACGGTCGGTACTGGTACGGCACCGGTATTTGAGGGTAAAAAACCGATGAATACCGGTGACGAACCGGTACCAAAAATACACCCGATTTAGTAAAGTTGATACTGTTATGGTACCCGATACCATTCATTCATTCAATTCTATTTTTATTACTATTCAGTGTCGTGAAAAGGATAGTCACTCCGTCCTAAAAAACGATTTTAAATGATCTAATATATAATAATAGGACCCACACGTCCTACACGTTGGAATTTCGGTTGTTTTCAGTTCAGTTATTACAGTGCTAAAACGTTAAAATATGGATGAGCTCGGTACCGATAACGGCACCGAGAGTACCAATCCAGAAAATCATCGAAATTAGGTACCGGCACTGAAAATGCTCGGTACAATACGGTATGGTATTTGAAGGTAAACATCAATAAATATAAGTATGGTGCTAGACCGGTGTCGAACCGAAAGTAACGATTCTGAAAACGTTAAAAGGTGGGTACCAAATTGGTAACGAAAATGATTTGGTATAGTAAATTTGGTACCGATATGATACCGCTTTGATTACAGGATTTGATACGATTTGCTCATCAATAATCTAAATATACAAGTTAATTTTACATGCTACAATTCATTCATTACAGAAAAAGACAAAAAAATAAAGCAAAATAAGTTGTGTATATAAAACCTCATTCAAATGAAATACAGTTTACTTAGTGTGTGTATGAAAAGTAATCCAAACGGTGCAATTACTTGCATTGCTACGTTGCTACATGATTTGATGAGCTCGGTACCAACCGGTACCAAAAATACCGTTACCAAATTCCCCAAAAGTGGGTACTGGTACTGAATATACCTGATACGCTACCGGTCGGTACTGGTACGGCACCGGTATTTGAGGGTAAAAAACCGATGAATACCGGTGACGAACCGGTACCAAAAATACACCCGATTTAGTAAATTTGATACCGGTACGATACCCGATACCATTCATTCAATTATGTTTTTATTACTATTCATTCCATTCCGTTTTTAATATATAGGTAAATATATATTTTTATCTTTTTTTTATATATATTTTTATCTTACAAAACAACTTTAGGTATCACAATATTCAGATTACATTCTACAGAAATTTAGTATGGGTGTTTATGGTCTGACTAGGTTATCACCCGGGACTGCTTCCCGGGTAGTTTAACTTTATTAGTTAATAAACATGTACTTTTATTAAAATGTAACATATTATTTCATTAAACTTTTACACGACATTGAATAATTGTTAGTAGAATTTTTAAATTAAATAAAGATAAAACAGTATTAAAACGATTTTGTCAAATCGACCCAACCAACAGTAGCATATTTGAAAAGCATAATCAAACATGGACTTGTAAAGTAATACATTTAACATGTCTACCTTCAAGATTTCATACAGCCAACCTGGTGGGTATCTTTGCCTAACCAAAAGTGTATATAAAAACGACTATTTTGAAGGTCATAAGCATCTTTAATATGAGGTCTGAATCGTCAGGTTATAAGCACCTTCCAGCATCTATAACAAAATAAACAAATTGGTATAAAATTTTATTAGCCTTTACTATAAGTTCTACTATAAGACAAATTAGTTACATGTTCTATTGTGAACCCGTCCGGTCGTCCCGACCCGAACCCGTAAACCCAACCAACCTGAGCCACCATTTTTTTTTCTTTCAAGGCTTAATATAACATATAAAACACACCTAAAACCAATTTACCAGGTTTTACTTTCTCAAACTCAATTCTTTGTGCCTAACCATATTTCAACGTTAGCATTTGAACTTTACCAAATGTCGAACTTATCTAAAACAACATTTCATGAATCATTACTGTCGTATAGACCCATAACCAACCCACTTGAGCCACCCCTAATTCACGACGTCAAAAAAATAATACTACCACTCATGAAACATCATTTAAACCCATTAATCAACCTGTCTAACCCACCCATATCACCGCATCTAAATACTCATCAATCCATCATAGATTCATAATACTAATAAGACCATTCATGGAACATTACTCCTGTCTCGACCCATTAGCCAACACGTCTAGCCCACTCAGAACACCACATCTAAGAACCGATAATACTACGAATGATTCCCTTCATCAAACATTACTATTGTTTTAACTCATTAACAAAAATCCGCTTGACCCGCCCATCTCGCCTTGTCTAAAAAACCCTCATAGGACAAAAATTACCATTTCATGAAACATTACTCAAGAAATAAGGATAATGTGGGCATGGTACCTAGTTGTTTGTTAATAATTGTCATGTTTGGATTCTGGACTTCTCGTCACAATCATCGTAGCCTTCACTATAAAATTCTTTAGAGCTTACATCAATATTTGGAGTCTGTATTGATTTTTCTCCACTTACTTTTGCATATATATGTCATGTGAGATTGTGGATTAGGACATATGGAATTAAACCTATTAGAGGTAAAACATAACCCAAATACAAATTTCACCTTTACAAAATATGAGTGAAAAAGAATGCTAATGAAAATACCTTTGCATGCACGTAAGAATACTTACTGCTCCATCAACACTCCTAAACTTGATTAGCAAGTGATGTCGATCCAGATAATGCACCTACCCAAAAAATAAAATTGTTTTTTCTTATACATGACTGTAAAAATAAAGAATCTGATTAAGTTAGCACCCACCTTCCATATAATCAAATCAACATAATCTTGTTATATTACTTGAGTTTTTAGATACTTAAGTGTGTTTTCATACATTTTAATGGGATGCATCTTAAAAACTCCAAGACTTCACTTTTCAGTTGGAACAAATTATACCTAGTTTTAGAGTGGTCAAAAGATGGTATCGATTCAACTAATTCAATCTTGGGATTCCTAGTGACGGTAGTGAATAGTGACAGTTACAATACAACCCTTTTGTTTCAATCAAATATTACCATTTTGCCCAGGGCCTTCATGCAAAAAGTATTTTACACTTTTTTGAATAATATATAGAAATCAAACTTGCTTCATGAATTAGAATCCATAATTTGACTATTTAGAAAGAAAGATATACCTCATTAACCGATTGAATAATATATAGAAATCAAACTTGTTTCATGAATTAAAATCCATAATTTGACTATTTAGAAAAAGAGCCATACCTCATTAACCGAAAATCTTGTCATACATATGAACCCGAACATGACCCATATATTTGTGGGTTGACCTGAACACGAGTAAAAGCAATTACTCACATGTCTTTCTCCATGTAGATCAGATCTAGAAACTGAACGATTGTGGGGCATAAGGAGTTAACAACTGAGTTTTAGGAGAGTTCTTAAAACCCTGAAAGATCCCAGAATACGCTTCCAATATGTCGTTCCTCAAAAGATTGGATCTATCAGTTATATATGCTAGCCCACATATTTCCAAAGCGAACAACCTCTCTGGAGAATACCTCAAGTTCCTCCCTAAAAAGAACAAACGTATTATAAAACAAATAATAATGTATTAATTTGCACAATAAAGAAAAAAGAAACCTCTTATCAGATGCTGCAATATGTAACAACTCTTTCGTATCTGTAGAAACTAAAAGCTAGACGCCATCTGAATGCAAAATCTCATTTTTAAGGATCTGGATGCTTTCTTCGGTAAGGGATTGCATCAAATTGGACCCTTTAACAATGGTATTAGCTACTTCAAATGCTAAAATCGATACTTTATCTCCTCTTGAAGCCATATTGGATACAAATCCACTGTTAGCGTTTAGATTTGTCATACTGCTGCCCAGTGTGTCTAACACTTCAAGACCTACGTTACCAGCTTTCCCGAGAAATGTACTCACAAGAGGTGCCTACCAAAACGCAAAATGCGCGATGGGATCAGAACGCATAAAATTAGTATATTTTTTTATAACAAAATCCTCATATACATATCACACATCAGCTTTTGGGATCAAAACGCATCAAAGCGCCACACACTTCTATACACACGTATACATACGGCGAACATTTAGGCAATATTTTCCCCTAAATACATCAAACACCACACATATAACCTAAGTACAATTAGAACATAACAATAACTTCAATATCAGATACATCATTAAACATAAACTTATTCTGAAAACTGAAATTGAAGTTAAAGATAACAACATATATAATATACCTTACTAACCCTAGCAGGTGTAGAAGGCTTCAACTCCCTTGAAATAGTTAGAAACATTTCACCAGAACCATAAGATGATGTCATATTCCTATCATAAACACCACCATCATCACCATAGGATGATACACCTGAATCATCATCATGAACATCATCATAATAATAATCATCGTTCTTTTTCTTCTGCTGATCAAAACTCTTCATTGACTTCAACTTCCCTGAAAACCCTAAACTACCCCTGTCTCTGTTGTACTCCGCCACCGTGCTCCGCTTCATCGTCAACAGGTATATATGCCAGCCCACAATTTTTGACAAAACCGCACAATCCAGGCTGTCAACATCTCTATTGTTCTTTTTAATAAAAATTTGTTTATCACCCAGAACTTTAGTCAAGAATCAAGAAGTTATGCCAATATAAAGTTATATAATCAATTTATTCAGAATTAAGTGTAAGGTAGTATAATGTTTCAGACCTAGATGCTGCCAAAACTTCTCATTAATCACCTCACGAAGAAGCCGTTCCACTAATGTATCCTGTTACACACCGAAATTAGCGATTTCAATTCGAATCATAAATATTTACACCCACAAAATGATAAATGGCTTGTAATTCTTACCTATTTGCTGCATAACCTGAAAATGGGTTGCAATATGGAGGAATATAAGCATAAGGGAGAATCCAACCTAGGTTTTGAAACATATAGGAACGAACGGAATCAAATTACCTTAAGACGAAGAACAAAAACCACATGTCGATGATCAAAAACCCTAATCTTTGACATGATTGTGCCGAAACCAATCAGTAAAAAATACAAAGAACTAAAAATCTAAGTATTCGAACCAATTACTGAAACACAACACCAACCATTTGAAATCAAATCAGGGACGTGAGATTCCAAGTAGAAATTTCAACATTGGCGACTTGAGAGGCAAGAAGAGTTGCAGCGGCAAGATCAGGAAGTTGATTCCAATTAGGGTTTCTTCGACAACAAAATCATTTAGTAACACCAAGATTGATTGAGAAAGATGAAGATGTTGAGATGTGGCGTCTAGGGTTTGGTATAGGATGGAGAGGATGATGAGTTTATGAGAAAATGAAATATAAAGGATCCACTTTTCGAAAAGTTGGATTCGGATCCCGCATCACTGAAAATCGACCCAGGATTTTCCCGCCAAAAGTGAATCTATAATGCCCTAATATTACGACACGTGTCCCATATTTTTTTTGTTTATTATATATAATAGATTTCAAACTATAAAACTGTTTAAACCGGCCATTGATTTGGTTACGGGTTTATACATAGAACCAGTCGTATAAAATCGAACTAAACCATACGATTTGACAATATATTTTTTATCTATTTTTGTGTATTTTATATTATATATGTATTTAACTATCTTCATTTTGTATTAGTTTTAGTTAACATAAAATTGGGCCAAGTTATAGTTATAAGTTTCTATATATATCTTCTTCTTTTTTTACTTTGTTAAGCTGCGTATTCACTATAACTTTCAAGTTTAACTATGATCATAGTTGGTGGTGAAGAATCATTTGTTGAAAATATGTGCATGGAGAATTAAGATTAATGTGGAATAGAAATATGTAAACAATTTTGATTAATGTGGGGTAGAAATTTGTAAACATTTTTGTTTTCAAATATTATTCCATTTATATATTGATTAGTTTAGGGGACTGGGGGTGGTCTGTGATGGCCCCTCCATCACGAGTGATGGCCAGTTGCACACCGCCGCCACCTTCAACCATAACTCGTGGAATTAACAACGCGTTGAACTCTTCACGCGTTGCAAATTCGATTGTATGTGTATGACTTGTACGTTGTGTATTAATACTTGTACGTTCAGATCTGATGGAGCTGATGTTTCGCCGAAATTTGTTGGCTTCGCCGGAATTTCAAAGAAGATGGAGCTGATGTTTTTCAAAAGTTTGATTCCTTTTTAACACATTCAGTCCCTGTGGTTTATAGTTATTTACAAAACTTATTTAAATTTTATTCCTTTTAATTTCAACTTTTAAAACTGGCAGGTTTGGTCCTTGTCATAGAAAAAATGTTTCTTTTATAAACATGTAAGATTTCTTTTATAAACTTTATAAAAACAAAAAAATGGTTGTGAGTGATGGAATTCCATCACTATTGATGACCACCGCCACTAAAAAAACTTGTAAGTGATAGAATAGTGGTTGATGACATTGCGGAACTTGATTGGATGTTTGTGAGTGATAGAATTCCATCACTTGTGACCACCCTCACTCCCCTTAGAATGGTTTTATATTTGTTAACGCTTAATAACTCCAAACCGTAAAACCAAACCAAAACTAAATCGTTGGTAACGGTTCGGTTCAGTTTGGTTTTAATTTTCAACGGTTCGATTTCGGTTTTCGTTAATAAAAAATCATGGCTAACGGTTTGGCTTATGATATGACTTAAAAGTTGTAAAAACCAGACCGTGAACATCCCTAAAACTTAATGCTGAAATAAGCTAGAAAAAAAAATACAAAGGTTGTGATCGAAGGAGATGGTCACAAAAATAGTTATTTAAATTGATTAGGTAGCAAAATCGGTTGCAAAAAGTACATATTATGTAAGCTCAACTCATCTACTCGTATGATCCTTTTAGATAAACAAGTTATGTCGGGTGTGTTCGAGTAATGCGGTTTTAAATGTCACACCCCAACCGATGGCGGAATCATCGGGGCGCGGCACTGAACGAAACAGATTGTCCAGAAGTTTCATAACAACTATATTTACCAAATATTTAAAGCAACACGTCCCATACCATGTCATAAATGATAATACAATTATTACAGAAAAGATCTAGTCAAATTGTTCTGTTCCGACAACTCAGATTTTTATTATAGACAATTGTTTATTGTTGACCTAGGTCTTTCCTAGCCTCGATTTCACAGCAAAGTAAGCAAATAAGCATCATAAGCACCTGTCACATACGTTGAAGTAAAAGTCAATACACATAGTGTAAAGGTGAGCATACAAGTTTAATAGATATAATAGAGTTCGAAATCGATTACGCATAACCAGCACGTACACAGTGTGAAATAAGGCATGTTAGTTATCGACATGAACCTATCGATACCAATGACTGCGGGTTGACTGCCCAAGGCAGTTCGTGATACACACTCACCACTGTGAGCCATGTAACTAATTGTCCTTAACAACCCCTGAGTGAACAGGTGCTGAGTCCAAACTATAGTACTATCGTTGCTAAGGCAGGTAGACAACATTCCATGTGTAAACATAATAAACAAGCATTCATTAAGTCACGTATAATATGCGGTAACGGTTAGCGTTGAAAGTATTTCGCAGTGTGTTCGATGTGATTTAGAATAAGTAACGTATGTAACACCCAAAAGTACATAAAGCAAAAAGGGATCGAGTATACTCACAGCGATTGGTGGATTGAAGGGAGCGCTAGAGAGTAAGGTTAGCCTGATCAGAACGATAGCATAACGATAAGCGACGCGTAAAACGACACAAGTGCTAGTGGGTCGGACGGCAGTTCGATCGGATGGTAGCCCGATCGGACAGCCGGTCGTTCGAGTGATAGTCCGCTCGGATGGTCATCCGATCGGATGACCTTTCGAGTGGATTCTTTCTTCCTTTAAGAAGGATGTGTTTGTGTATGATGGCTTGACTTTTGAAGTCTTTATTGTAGCATTTTGAAACATAAAAGTATCACTACCTTTCAAGTCGGTCAATCAGACGGACGTTCGATCGGTCGACAACCCGATTGGTTGGACACTTTAGTGGGAACAAGTTCACAGTAGGACGGTCACTCGATCGGATAGTAGTCCGATCGGGTGGCAACCCATTGGCATTGAACATGTTGAAAATTGTTTAAGTGTTGAAGTCTGATCATTACATGGTTAAGTGGTAGTCCGATCGGATGGTAATCCGATAGGTCAGCCCTTCGTTCAATGTTCATCCTTCAAGGTTTTGAAAACAAAAGTTAAGTGTGAGACCAAGGTGTAAATCGTTCGGGTGACAACCCATTCGGGTGACAGTCCGATCGGACGGTAGTCTGATCGGACGGCATTCCGTCCTGGTCGTTCCGTTCGTCTTACACTTGGTTATTTTGATAGTTTCTCGTTTTATCGAGATGTTTTTATAACGTGTTAAGCAACAGAAACCTCATCAATACTTGGTACTCCTGATCGGACAGGAACCACCCAAATCCTATCAGTTAACTGTTCGAGACGGTGTTCCATGTTTAACCCGAAATCGGTAAACCTCGTGGATAGAATCCAAATCTTGGACCAATACAACCGCAAGAATGAGTAGGAAGTCGGTACAAGCTCTGACTTTATCGGTTTTGAGTGCATTGAGTGTAAAAGAGTTGAAAGAAAGTTGGAAAACCTTCTCTCAATCCTTTTCACCATGAATATGTTTAGATCTTATGGAAGATCTTTGTTTGTTTATGTGGAAATCGGTTAGATCTAAGTTGTCCTCGGTGGGTTGAGGCCAAAACATGGAGTTCTCAAGAACACCATGATGACATCATCCTAGAATACTTCAAATCTAGTGATTTCACGGTTAAAAGTAAAGATTCAAAAGATAGAAAGGTGTAGAATCAGGTGTAGATCAAAGATGTACAAGATTTAGGTTGAGATCTTACTGGAATTGAGAGAAATCGGAGGAAAAAAATGAGCAAGAGCGCTGGTCGGACGTCAGAGAGCAAAAGTGGAAAGTTTGATGGTGACATGGGGTATTTATAGGGTTACCCAAAGTGGAAAGGGGGTGGTCGATCGGTTGGCAGCCCGGCCGACTGGCTGATCAATCGAGCTGTAGCTCGATCGAACTACTGGTCGATCGGTTGGTCGCCTGATCGATCAGTCACTTGGTTTGAGTGTTCGGTGCGACGAGTTTTGCTGTTTCGATTGCGATTGCGAGCGTTGCGATGCGATAGAGTTTCCTATTCAAATTACTTTTAATCCCAACTAATATATCTAACATACAATCATCCTATTTCACTTGCGTTTAGCGTTTGCGTTTGCGATTCGATTTCGATTGTGTTTCGATTTATCACCACAACATAACAAGATAACATGCACAAGTAACACATAAGGCACACACACACGTAAAACAATATCCATAACGCGTATTTCGAGTTGCGAGCGCGATTGCGATAAGCAATAAAGTGATAAAACTTGCGATAATTATCGAACAAACCTCGATTATTAATAGATACTCCACATAATACAACTAACGTCAAGCATAAATTAGACTACCTACGAGTCAAAGAAGTCAAAACAGGAATTGAGCAAGGGGTGACAGATCGCAATTAGCAATCTTGTCTCCTTTTGACTTCAATCTTGACTTTGACTTTGACTTTCGAAACACGGGGTGTTACATTAAATGTTCCCGGATTAGCGTTGATCTCTTGAATAGTTCTTGAAGAGGTGTGATCTCAAATCACATGTGGACACGTGTCAAAGGGACCACACCATTCCAAACTGACAACCTTGCCACATGAAAGCATCCAGAAGGTTCTAGAAGATTCTGGAAGGGGACACCCGGCGACAAGAAGATGCTCTCAGTAGACAAAAAGGACAACAGGTGGCATCAATGGCAGGACGCCAACGCTGATCGCAAGATCTCCATGGGACATACCGACAACCAGTATAAAAGGACGCTGAGCTGGAGCGAATAACCATGTGCCACGTCACCTACAGGCCTGAACACGCCAGAAGGGACAGAATGGATATTCCTCATGGTCGGACAACTGGCAAACAACGACTAGCTGGCGACCTTCTTCCTTCACACTCCTCTGGCTATAAATAGAAGTCTCGGCCTCCAGGTTTAGGGATCTGATTTTATACTCACTCACTATATACACACACTTATCCTCACAGCGATTACTTATTCTCACGTCGGAGGGTGGTTACAAGGAGAACCCCCATCTTTTCCTCCTTGTAGCAAGTCACCGGTGTTGTTCGTTTTGCAGGATACCTTGGAAGAATCAGTCATTCGTCGAGTGAAGAACAGAGATTGAACCATCTTATATGAGACACCCCAGCTAAATAGTTTCGTGCTATCTAGTGTTTCTTCATTGGCGCCCACCGCATTTTTACAACCATTTTCATCTATTTTCTTTCAAAAACACTTTTCGGTGGCTGATCTAAACCAACAGACGACTCCTAGCGCACCAACGACGAGAGTTCACATAAGTAGGAGTCACTAACGTCTTTGGTAATGCTACCCGAGCAAACCAACAGACGACTCCTGGCGCACCAACGGCGAGTACAATCAACAAGGTCTTCCTTTCCCTTCCAGAAGAAGAAACACCAGCGTCCTGGTACGCTAAGTCACAAGCTGTTCTGAACATGGCGTACGTACAGATGTGCGCGCATGCTCAATTTCCAGCATAAACACCAGCAACACACATCACCACACCCATCGCAGTGAGTTCAATCACTTCACAAAGAGTTTAGTTATGACACCGAGTCACACCAACAAACACCGTCACGCGTGACAAGACAAATCATTGGCGAACAACACTCAAGAAACAGTTATAAGAACATAAGCAGTACTCGCAACACATACACTAACACAGGGAATCCCAACAAATACATACCTCACAAGACTTAGAGGGCGGATGCCAATACGCAACCGACTAGGCCTGCGCAGGATGATAGATGAGTTCGGAGGAATGTCAGACGAACATGACTTAACTTATCAAGAGGGAGACACCACAAACTAGGGATGAGCATATCGGTATCCGATACCGAACCGATACCGATACCACCTAATACCGATCCCGAATTTCACCCAAACTAGGTACCGATACCGATACCGAAACATGTCGGTTAGGTATCGGTACGGTACGGTATCGGTATTATACCGTATTTTGAGGGTCGGTATCGGTATAATACCGATACCGTACCGTACCGATACCGAAAACGCCAAAAAGTGGATACCGATCGGGATACCGATCGGGATCGGGATCGGTACGGAATCGGTACGGGATCGGTATGGGATCGGTATTCGGTGGCATATGCTCATCCCTACCACAAACGTGTTTAGCAGACTCCCACCAAGCCACAAAGCATATAAACCCTGCGCGCGCAGGGTACAACCCGGCAGTAGAACACGATTTTACCTTGAGCTACAGACCAGAGGGAGTAGCTGAAAAATCAAAGTTCATAAGAGAAATCGCCATGGCTCCACTGAAAAAAAAACAAAGTTGCCACACAATGTTGGGAAGTATAACGGGCTCACAGACCCAGATGACCATATTCAAATATTCACCAGTGCAGGAGTCATGGGAGGATGGTCACTTCCAGCCTGGTGTCATTTATTTGTCCAGACTTTTGTTGGCGCAGCGCACACATGGTTTGACAGTTTACCATCCGGAAATATCAAGTCTTGGATGGATTTCTAGGATAAATTCTTATCACATTTCAGCCAACAACACAGATATACCAGAGATCCAGTCGATGTGCTAAACATCTGGCGTAAAGATAGCGAGGGTATTGAAGACTTTATCACGAGGTATAACAAAGAATGTCTAGAGATTGCCAATGTGGGTGAAGAGATTATACGCGCACACTTCATACGTTGTATCAAATGTGATGATTTAATACAAAGAGTGAGAGGAAGGGATGGAGGCTCAAAATATTGGGATGCATTTATCGCAACTGCAAAGATCATTATGCAAACAGAGAAAAACCTGACCGGTGACGAAGGCTGTCAGTACAGTCATAACTAGCACGCCAATGAAAGACGTAACAAAAAAGGGCGAAATCCTGCGTGAAAAGCGTCTGGTTATAATGAGAAACTCCAACCTTCAGAGGATGCCCTCGCAACCATCAATCGGATTGGGTACCAGAAAGAAAGTAAACAGAGAAATACAATTGACACCTCTCACCAAGACTCCATCCGAAGTATAATCCACCGAGAACCATCAGTTCAAAGCTGCACAACAGATGCGCAACAAAAAGGGGCAAGGTCCAAATCTTTTTTGTGACTATCACAAAGATTCCGGCCACTTAACAAATGACTGCATAAGCTTGAGGCAAGAAATCGAGATGGCGTTAAAAAGTGGAAAACTGACACGCTAGGTAAAGAACGCCAGGAAAGAGATGCGCCACATCAATCGAACAGACGAAGGGCCATCCAACAAAAACTTACGCCGATTATAAACGCACATGGTGCAAGGCATCCCCAAAAGAGGAAAAAAGAATTACAAAAAGCGAGTGTAATATGACACGTGTCATCAACAACAAGTTGTTCTTCAGTTCTTGTTCGTTTTTAATTTCAATATGTCAAGCCGATACGGTTAGCACTCATCTATCTACTACAATAAAAGAAACCAACTTTTGAACACGTGTCATTCATTGAAGGTGTCCTCAAATTTATACTTAATTTTATATTAACTAAATAAATTATAAATTAATATTAAATCTTATCATACTTTAATAAAATATTATCCTCAAATCTAAATTGTTAATCTATCTACTATAATAAAATAAACCAACTTTTGTACACGTGTCATTCATTAAAGGTATCCTCAAATCTATATTTATCTTATATTAACTAAATAAATTATTATATTATCTAACTAAATTAATATTAAATCTTATCAGACTTTAATAAAATATTATCCTCAAATCTAAATTGTTAATTTAATATATTTTTTAAAACAAATACCTCTCTTTCCTATTTATCTTATATTAAATATATAAATAATAAATTAATATTAAATGTTATCCTAATTTATTAAAAATATAACTTTTTTTATTATTTGGTATACAAAATTATATTTATTCAACTCGTGTAAAACGCGAGGTTTTTAAAAATATAATTTTTTTATACTATACAAAGTTACATTTATATAACCCGTGTAATATATGAAGTTTTTAAAGATATAAGGGTTTTTAAAAATATATTTTTTTATTTACTATACAAAGTCACATTTATATAACCCGTGTAATACATGAAGATTTTAAAGATATAATTTTTTATCATTTGCTATGTAAAATTAGATTTATTCAATACGTGTAATACACGAGATTTTTAAGGATACAATTTTTTTATTATTTGGTAGATTTTTCAACCCGACTATACACGGGTTTTTTAAAGATATGATGTTTTTAGTATTTAATATATAAAATTTCCAACCTATAAATTAGCAACATGTTTTTGCTTTATGTTGTTGTAATATGTGTATCGGGGGTTTTAAATAAAAATTGCATTTTGCACTTTTAAACTAAAGGTTTTTATCTTTTGCATTTTAACCCCCTTGACTTTTTTTACTTTTAACCCAAAGCTTTTCATCTTTTACAACTTAACCTCAACACTTTTTATTTTCAACTTTGTACGCCCGTGATTTTCATCTTTCGCAAGTTTTTCATTTTACTTTTCATTTTAAATTTTGTGAGTTAACACGCTGAAACGTGTATGTGGGGTTCAATGTTTTTTCATTTGTTTTTCCCGTTTAACAGGCCAGTCGTAACGCGTCTATTTTTCTCCGTTTGACAAGTTCGTCGCAATACGCGGTCCTAAATCGACTTAGTTATTTTTTCTACATTTTACGTTTATGTCTATTTTTTCCGCATTAACACGCCGCAACAGGCGTGCGTTATTCAATGATTTTACGTCTGTTTTTCATTCGGTGTTATTTTTTACTTTTTTATTTATTTTATTTGTATGTGTTCTTCTAATGTCGGTGGTCGCTAACAGTGGTGTGGCATTAATGCTACTTGGTACGATTTTACCGCTATACATCCTTTACTTAAGAAAAACTATTTTTTTACATGCATATTTTTATGTTGGTATCTGTATAAATTTGATTTGCTTTACATTTCGACGTAAACCTTTTCTGAAACGAGTCGGGTTAAACATAATACGTTTTCTTTTAAAAAAACATATTTTACGTGAATATTTTTTATGTATGTTTCTGTATAAATACGAGTTGGTGTATGTTTGGACGTAAACTTTATTGTGAAACGAGTCAGATCAAATATAATATGTTTTTGTAATTATTTTATGAATGTTTTGTAAATTTTGTTTCGATCTGAGTGGAGTCAAATTGTGGTTTCTTTTTTCCCTTTTTTTAAAAGCTCTAATCTCTTTTGATACAAAATTACATTTATTTAATCTGTGTAATACACTTGGTTTTTAAAGATATAATTTTTTTTATTATTTGATATATAAAATTACATTTATTTAACCCGTACAATATACGAGGTTCATAAAGATATAACTTTTTATTATTCAATATAGAAAAATTACATTTATTCAACCCGTGTAATACACGGGGTTTTAACCTAATACAACAACCTAAAAATTAACGAGTTATTAGTTTTGAATTAATTAATAATTAATAAATCTTAATAATCAAAACATTAGCACCCTTTCATATATTTTGTATATACGATTGCTTTTTAAACCAATCCAATTATCTTGTTGAAAAAAAGTAACATGTAGAGTATTGTTTCCAAGTCACTTTACCCTTTCATTTGCTTAAAAATTTATTTGGATATTATAACACCTTTAAGTATAATATAGATATGTCTTCACGGGATTCCAAGATGTGGTTGACAAGTATTTTATAATGATGAGTTTCTAAATTATGAGTTATGTATGACCAACTTTCAAAATTGTTCTGCTTCGGTCACGACAAAAAAACCGGAGTGCATCTGGGAAAATAATGAGATAATTAATATCATTTGTTTATTTATTTATATAAAAAAACCTCGTTTCAGAATAACTTTTAAATCTATATCTATACTATATAATAAAAGAAACCATTTTGGGACACTTGTCATTATATTAGGCCATGTTTTATAGATAAGTATTATTTTAGTTTAATCTTTTCTAATTAATTATAGATAATTCTTCTACTAAATATTATTTAGTTTAATTTTTTATGGATAATTATTATTTAATTTAATCTCCTTCTCATTTATATTAGGCCATGTTTTATAGATAAGTATTATTTTAGTTTAATCTTTTCTAATTAATTATAGATAATTCTTCTACTAAATATTATTTAGTTTAATTTTTTATGGATAATTATTATTTAATTTAATCTCTTTCTCACTTATAATATTATTTATTTAACTAATAGAGTAAATTACGATTTTGGCCCCTGTGGTTATTGCACTTTTACTCTTTTAGCCAAAAAGAATTTTTAACATCTGAGCCCGCAACGTCTTTTTTTTCTAATCTTTTTGGTACCTAACGTCTTTTTTCTAACCCTTTTAGCCCCTAACATTTAATGGATTACTCTTTTAGTCCAAAAAGAATTTTTTACATCTAAGCCCCCAACGTCTTTTTTTTTCTAATCTTTTTGGTCCCTAACGTTTTTTTTCTAACCCTTTTATCCCCTAACATTTAATGGATAATTAGTGTTAGGGGTTAAAAGGGTTAGAAAAAAAGATGTTGGAGGCCCAGATGTTAAGAAATTACGGATAAAGTTCCATAAATTATCTTATTATTTATTTATATTAATTACTAGGTTAGAAATTATATCTTAATAATTAAAACAAATATCGAGCATTTTCATAACGAGGATGGGAGGATGGAGGGAACGATTTTCTTCTTTATATTAATTACTAGATTAGAAATTGTATCTTAATAATGGAAACAAATATCGAGCATTTTCATAACGAGGGGGGAGGGAACAATTTTCTTGCTTAACAAATAATTTATTTATTTAATATATTTAAAATATAAGAAGAATAATAACTACATTTATCATACTAATAAATTTATCCAAAAACAACCATCTTTTTAAGATGCAACTCAAGTCTATATGTTTAAATTTTACAGTTATATAACTTAATAATTACCGATAATTTATACTTATCTAATTAATTTAAATATTATTTTGTAGCTATAGGTTTATTTAATTGGCTAATTGCTATATGCCTAATCTAAACATTTCAATAATATTTTTAGAACTAATAAATTAAGACCATTGTTATTTAAATAAAACTTGAGTTCACGTCGTGAGAAAGACGATGATACAGTTTGTCTTCTAATCGATGGTTCAAATGTTTTTATATTTATAAACTTGACAAACATCACAAGTTTTGATCATACACAGGGGCGGACCCACATTGATTGGGTCGGGGTCCACGGACCCCAATCTTTTTTAAAAAATTAGTAGATTCGGTATATTAATTTTTGTAAGGACCCCATAAAAATATTTAGTTGGACCCCATAGAATCAAAAGCAAAGCTGTTGTGGTGGTTAATCCCTTGTTTGCTAACAAAAAGGTCATGGGTTCAAGTCTAATACCAGCCGATTTTTTGTTAAAATACACTTTTAAAATGTTAAAATGAATGAAAATTTACTCAATTTATGCCTTTGTGCTTAGACATGTGTTGTTTTGTTATTTATTTATCTTTTTTTAAAGGTTCCAAGCTCAATAAATCACCCCGACCCGACCCAAACGACGACCGACCCGAAAATTCTATCGTTTGGGTGTAAAAAATCCAAGTATCGAAAAACCTGGACCCCATTAGAAAAAAATCCTGGGCCCGCCACTGATCATACATAAAACAAAATTTTGTTCGGATATCAGAAAAGTGTCTTAAAATATCGTTTTATAATTGTTAAATCTTCGTTATTAACTATTTGATATTTTATTTTCTCAACCCGTGTAATACACGGGGTTATAACCTAGTAAAAATATAGAGTAAACTATAATAAGAGTTTACACTTTCATTTGCACCATCAATTTCATCCTACGCGATAAAAGCACGAAACATGCATGTTACGAACAAAAATATGGTTTATTACAACAGTAGTATTATGTTTAGTTAGACAAAAGAGGTTACTGTGTATTATGCAGTAGGGTTTTTTTTTTTTTTTCTTTTTTGGTCATCATCCGTCTCCAAGAAAATAAAAAAGATAATAGTAATAATATTGCTGATAATAGGAATAATATATTAATATTAAAGCCAGCAACATGAAAAACTAATAAAAACTAGCCTAAAACAGGACTCGAAACTAGGGGTGTACATGAGCCGAGCCCGAGCTCGACTAGGCTTGACTGATTGAGCTCGTTTAACTTGTGAAAGCTAAAGCTTGTAGATAGTTTTTCAAGCTCGGCTCATTTATTATTTATTAATTAATTTAATTTTATTGTAATTATTATTTTATACATAACTAGTGGGATTCCCCCGCTATGCGGCGGGAATTCAATAGATATCGGTTCCCTTTGTTATGGTTGCAACACTCGCTAAACAAAGTCATGAGATGTCTTAAAGGATATACACACGTGTTTCACGTCGATCGAAAACAAATAAAAAGAACATCGGTATCGGTTCGGGAAATACCGATACCAATACGGACTTTGTTCACTCAGAATTGGCGGTTTTACGAGTCATTTTCAAGAAGGGAGAGCAGCCCCTTGCGGGGTCAACAACAGTAAAGCGGCGAGATCGTTGAATACGGAGAAAAGGAAGGAGAAAAGGAGGGTTAGATCGGGTGGAATCAAACAAGAGCCGGTGAGGATTAAGAGTTTCTTTACAGATTCAATGGAGATGGAAATAGTGGCAGATCCAGAATTTTTTTTCATGAGGTTCCTTTTGGTATATTCTCACCTGTTTTTTTCGAAATCATTCAAGTTTTCTATTAGTTTTTTCCATTTTTTTCCAAGAAAAATTGGTATTTAATAAACCAACCTTTAACCAGTTGGTAAATAATAATCCAACCTACAGAATTGGTATATAATAATCCTACCTATCAACATGTTGTTACTCAATGAACTTCTATTAATTTTTTTTTAACTGAAGTTAGTTTTTAAGTTTTATTTATTACACAAACAGTCCCTGTAGTTATAAGTTACTAGTTTTAAGTTTTATTTATTACACTAACAGTCCCTGTAGTTATAAAAAAAAACAAATTGGATTTAAATAATCTCAACTCACTGTTATTGGCCAATAATAATCCCAACTCATTTAATCACCAATAATAATCCGAACTATTCACTTTTGTTTGTAAAATACTCCCAGTTAAAAAAACACTAACTAGGTTAAAAAATTGCTGATGTGGCTTGCCACGTGGCATATTTTGATGACGTGGCAGCTGATGTGGCAAGTGACGTGGCAAGCCACATCAGCAATTTTTAACCTAGTTAGTGTTTTTTTAACTGGGAGTATTTTACAAACAAAAGTGAATAGTTCGGATTATTATTGGTGATTAAATGAGTTGGGATTATTATTGGCCAATAACAGTGAGTTGGGATTATTTAAATCAAATTTGCCATAAAAAAATCATAAAAATCCTAAAAAATCATAAAAATTCTAAAAACAACAAAAAAATCTTAAAAATCAAAAAAATTATAAAAAAAACAAAAAAATTATAAAAAATAAAAAAAATTATAAAAAATCAAAAAAATTCTAAAAAAATCATAAAACTCTAAAAAATAAAAAAAAATCTAAAAAATCATAAAAATTCTAAAAAATAAAAAAAAATCATAAAAATTCTAAAAGACTTATGAACCCTAATCCCCCTTTTAGAATCAGCCGTTTCCACTACTTCTCTATGTTTCCCTCCTAAACCAAAATCAAAAAAAAAAAAAAAAAAAAAAAAACTAATCTCCTCAAAACCTTTAATCTGAGCTTTATCTTCAAGACTCAAACCACAGATCACCACACACACTTCAAACTCCTGCACCCTCCTTCCTCTCCATGGCCGGCGACCGGCGAATTAGTGGTGTCGGCGCCGTTACGGTGGTGTCGGCCACCATCTCCGACGAAACAACACCCACTCCCCTTCATCTCTACCCCCTCCTTTCCGATAAGCTCCAGCGTATGGCGGCGGCAGCAGGCTTGGTTCGAATCCAGGTCCTAGTCGGGTCAGTTAGAGTTATATCCTCTCGATTGTTCCTCCGCTAAACACCCACCCACACCTATCGTCTCTCTCTCTGGTTAGCTTCGATTCAGGTCCGGTTTGTTACAAATTTGATTTGGGTTTACATGGTTTCGGGTCTAGTCAGGCTTGGTTCGAATCAAGGTCCTAGTCGGGTCAGTTTGGTCACGTAGTCGTCTCGGTTCCGGTAAGAGTTGGAACATTATTCGTTTAAAACTTCAGTTTATTTCAAAAAAGAATCTGATTTGGGTTTGTTTGTTTAAGTTTCATTTTAGTTTTGTATAAATCGTATAGATATTCAATGCTTCATTGATTGTTGCGTTTTGAATATTATATCGACAACTTGTGTTGTCGGGGTTGTCAAAAAACAGAGGAAACTCTGCCCGTTTTCGTAAAATTTCCGTAAGATTTTTCTGATTTTTTTTAATTTTTTAAGATTTTTTAGAATTTTTAGGATTTTTATGATTTTTTTATAACTATAGGGACTTGATTTTTTTTATTTTTTAAGATTTTTTTAGAATTTTTATGATTTTTTAGGATTTTTATGATTTTTTTATAACTACAGGGACTGTTTGTGTAATAAATAAAACTTAAAACTAGTAACTTATAACTACAGGGACTGTTTGTGTAATAAATAAAACTTAAAAACTAACTTCAGTTAAAAAAAATTAACAGAAGTTCATTGAGTACCAACATGTTGATAGGTAGGATTATTATATACCAATTCTGTAGGTTGGATTATTATTTACCAACTGGTTAAAGGTTGGTTTATTAAATACCAATTTTCCTTTTTCCAAACCGTTGGGTTCCTACATCCGCCATTAGATGGAACCAGGGCCGGTTTTTGGGCCGGCGAAACCGTGCCGTCGCTCGAGGCCCAAATTTTTAAAGGGCCCGAAAGGTTTTATAAGGTTCTATATATATATTAAATTATATATTTAGTATATGCATTCATTTATTATTCTAAGAAGTGTTGGTGGTGGAGTGGAAAAAATCATCCCAAGATATGTAGAAGACTCAAGTTCAAGTCTTGCCTCCACCACAAAGGTTTTATTTTTTTAATTTATTTTCCCTTTAACCATAATTTCGGGCCCCATTTTTTTTTATCGCCCGAGGCCTAAAATTTTTTTAAAGTTCTCGAGGACGGCTCTGGATGGAACCAATCAATATGTATGTTACTTATTCAGTCGTATAAAGTTCAAATTATAAGGGGATAATTTGATGTTAAAAAGTTGGTGATTTGGCTTCTAAGATGGCCATGTAGACATACGCATGGAAAAAATAAAAAAAGTATTTTTGAGGAAAAATTACAGTTTTCGTCCTTTATGTTTGTATCGGATTGCAATGCATGACCTTTAACTTCAATAATTACAGTCACAGTCCTTTATTTGTAAAACTCATTACAGCTTAGGTCCTTTAACACTAACCAGGTTATTTTTTAACATTAAGTGAGGTCATGTGCACCCCATGTGAGGGCAAAAATGTCATTTAACCTTCTTGTTTCATCTCCCTTATAAACCCCACCCCTCTTTCTTTATCCCACCCACCCACCATCACCACCACCTCCAACCTTCAACAACCAACACCACGCTATTAACACCAGGGACAAACCGCATAACAGACCAGACAATTATATATTAACAACTATTTTGCTTTTTCATCCAACATATTTACATGATCTTGTTCGAGAAAAAAATAATATTCTTTAATTTACTATATTTGCTTCAATTGCAAATTGTGCAACGGACTCAAAACAATTCCTAAAGTATATTTTATAAATGCTCATCAATTGACTTATAATCGTATAACTTATCTTTATAATACTATCTAAATCCTAAAATGAATACCATGTGCGAGCCTTGCTTCTCTCTCTATTGCTCTAACTCTCTTTCCAATCACAGCCACAACACGATCACCACCACAACCTCAAACCCACCACCGCTTCTACCACCGTATGACCGTTTAATCTGTTGGTGTATGGAAGTTTACCCCAAAGTTTTAATCTTGTGGCATCAGGATTTCATTTTTATCTCGATTCGTCAGATCTGAGTATGAATATCACTCGACTATGGTTGTTACCTGACAGATCCGAGATGGGTAGATCTACCACAGTCACGGTGGTGGTGGTCGGAATCGTTTTTTTTTTTTTTGTGATTTTTTGGGGTGGGTTAAATAAAACGAGGGTTACAATCCAGATCTGTTTCGTTGTTTACCACCACAAGAATGTTCCCTCTTCGATCTTTCATTGGATCTGAGTTTTGCAACCATCGAAAAACGTGAGGGGTTGGATTCTAATGGTGGAGGGACCATGGAGATCAATGGTGATGGTATGGTGTTGGTGGTCGATGGTGTTGGGTGGGCGGTGGTGTTAGGCAGTGGTGGCCTGATGATGATGATGGTGGTTAGGATGTAGAAAGGGAGAGAGAGAAAGTACAAGGGAGAGAGTCAGATGAGAAAGAGATGAGTGAGGTTTTATAGATTTTTAAATAAGTTTTTTAATTTTGAAATTCTTTTTGTTTAATGTAGTAAATGACTGTTTTGCCCTCACATGTGATGCATATGACTTCACTTAATGTTAAAAATTAACCTGGTTAGTGTTAAAGGACCTATGGTGTAATGAGTTTTACAAATAAAGGACTGTGACTGTAATTATTGAAGTTAAAGGTCATGCATTGCAATCCGATACAAACATAAAGGACGAAAACTGTATTTTTTCCTATTTTCGAAGAAGGTTGAAATAAAGTCGGGTTTCTGAATTGCAGATTTACAATGGTTTATTGACGGATACGTGACAGTGTGGATTGTCAGATGGGACATCAACAACGGGTGATTTAGACGTTGTTTCGGGGATGAAATGGGTAGTCTTTGGCGGGTGTGTGGCGGCATACAGTGGAGACACACTAATGTGTTTGGATATCTTACAAGAGATGGAGACACACTTTAGAGCTTTCATCATAAAACACTAATGTGTTTGGTTGGTTTACATTCGTCTATTATATTATGGGGTATGGGGCGGGGTTGGGGCGTGGGTTGGAAAGAAACGCCCAAGTCACCACCTCGGGTGGACTTGGGTTTGGGCGTGGCCCCTTGGGCTTGGGCGGGAGTTTAAGGCCGGGCCTGGGGCGGGGCTACCACATGACATGGCGGAACCTCATTGGCCAAGAGCACTAGCCTTTGAAATTGGCTTTTTTCCACACCACCCAACTCACGCCCCACCATACCGATTTGAAATTGGCTTTTGGTCTTGGGTATCCCATAGTCCACGTGTCGCACCATGCCCCCAACCCACCATACCCCACGGTCTTAGGATGAAGGAAGTGGTTAGACATTTGGAATAGGTAAACTTTCAAATCAGTCAATCAACACAGTGCCACGTCATCTTACCTATTTTATTTACCTATTGCTCAAAAACGATGACGGTGATTTACCTATCTTGGATTAGGTACAATATCTATATATAATTAAAAATTTAGTTATATGAACTATTTTACAACCTTCATTAATGAGACTCTTAAATACATGAGTCTCTTAAATACATTCTTTCTTTAAATTAATAAAACTAATATTATAATTATAACAAATTATATCTATATATACTTAAAAATTTAGTTATATCAACTTTTTTACAACCTTCATTATGAGCCTCTTAAATACATTTGTGTCTTTCAAGTTGTAATTGCCTTAATATTTTTTAGTGTTTTATAATTACATTTATATTATTTCAACAGGTTTCAAGTGAAAAATAAGAAATTTTTCCGCAATTTTACGACCATTACTTCATTTGGAGTTGTTGGTACTCTGATTTTGTTCCCATCATATCGTTCGGTATGTTAAATGCTTACAATTAAACATCTTGGTGGTCTTATATTTTTTTAGGATGTGTTGATTTTATTTATGTTTATTACACTTTAACTTGATTATTATTTTTTTATTTCAGGGGCAATGCGTCTGTTTCCTTTATTGGATATTGGTTACTTTGAGCTTAAGGACTATCTCGGTATTTATTCTTTTTCCTCATTTTTCTAAAATTTTGATGAATTTTTAATTTTATGATGTGAATGTGATATATACCCAGTATAAACTTAAAATATCATATATACCCTTTTTAAATGAACTTTTAGTTTATGACGGTTTTACCCTTTTCAAACACATTACCTTTTTTAACCTTAATTTAATTTTTGCGGATATATTTGTTGCTTCGATCATAGCTTAATCTGAGAACTCTTCTTAATTAAAAAGAAAATTTCAATCACAATATCACATGCAAATTTGATTAATTTGTTCTTTTTTAAATTGTTAGTTACAAGGAAAAATAGGTAATGGTTTTTTAAGGTTCATTAATGATACTATATTTAGGTTAGCCACACAACTCTAAAATATGTATTTAAATCAAATTAAAAGAATTAAACTTTTTATAAATCATGTGGTGTCCAAAGCCATATAAATGAACCATCACATTGATAATTAATAGTGTACAAGTGGTAGGTATTTCTTAATAAATTGTTCTCTTTTATAAAGTCTAACATTATATAAAAACCAATTCAAGAAACTCTAACTACAAGCTAGGATACCAAATGTCGCTTTAAAATTAATTAAATTGCATTGTTTTATTGTGCCTCTTTGAATATCCCTGTCATTTAATATCATTCATTAGGATATGATTAATTTGTATACAGTTGAACGGTCTTTGGTTATGCTATAAGATTGCCGTCTTTGTTATGTTTGTAGGTTCATAGTTTCCTTTCCTCCTCTATTACCATGGCCAGCCCCCTTAGTTTGCAAACGTCCGACGGTGGTACAAGCAGTCATATGTTCCTTAGTGAACTCCGTGAAGGGAGCACCAGACCTATCATGATAATGGTTTGTAGAAAATGGGACGTGACAAGTGTTAACGGCAGGTACATGAGCACCGACTATATTGTCACTGACATAAAGGTAGTTTTTTACCCTCAGCTATCCCACATTCTTACGTTTTTCTACTTTTGATTCTGAAACAAAAATCTACGCCTTTATTTGCGCAGGGAGGTGTGATGCATTGCACCGCAAGGAATAACATTGCCCACTATTTCTTTGACAAACTCAAAGAGGGCGGTGTATATTTGGTCAACGGTTTCGCCGTGCAACCTACAAATCAGTATCGGGTTCTTAAAGACAGCCCCTTTGTGATTGGGTTGCATGGTTCGACAACTGTGAAGCGGTTGATGATGACGGCGGTCGTTTTGAACGCTACCCTTTCCTGCTTACGGCGTTTGAGGATCTCCAACCAACCGAAAACAAGTACTTCGTTGGTATGTTTCCTATACCCCACCTGGTATTTGTCATTAAAATATTATTAGGGCGTATATTAAATGCAATCTACATCGAAATAAATATAAATCTTTGATAATTATGTTACCGACATTGATATTTACAACAAAAAAGAGTCATGATAATCATAGTTATGATCATCAGAATCCAGGTTTTCTTATTAGTGTTATGCACATGAGACAAAAATTTTAATGTAACATATAACTATAGAGTAATATTTAGTTAAAAGAAAATGCTAAAACGGTAATAGTAATAGTAATAATATTAATAAATAAATAAATAAATAATAATAATATATTTATATTTTGTAATAATAATAGTGTTAATACCTCCAATCGAGCTACGAACACGAGTAGGTAGGCGGCTAGGGGGTGGCAGGGTTGCGCCTTTTTGATTAAAGACGCTAATGATTGTTATTATTATTAATAATAGTAATTAATAGTAATAATAATAATATACAAATAGAATAATAATTAGTAATGTTAATAAATGAGTGTGAAAAGAATATTCTAAATTATACATGTTAATTTTTTAAGACCAACTTAAAGCAGATTATAGACACGACACAGTTATTACAGTTAGATGTTACCGGTTCATATCATCAGTATGCTACGTGTTTTAAAATAATTAATGATGTGATTCATTTAACATAGGTAAAACAACAAAGTAAAAGTTCCTAAAAAAATGTATTCTGTTTATAAATTTATGTCGTTTTGGTAAGTTGATCATAACAATAACAATACCACAGGGTTTGTAATATGGGTGCAATGTGGCCATTAAATCATAAATGCAATACTTGGCATTTTTATTTAGTGAGGGTAGAGCAGGCGATATGTTTTGTTTGCTAAAATGGGTCGTGTTAACATCGGGTACACTATCATATTTAGCTAAACATGTAATATACGACATAAAGGAAAAGTTGCACAACATTGACATGTTTAGCATGATATTTGGCAAGTGGGGTTACATGCCGTTGACATACTTTTAACATGATTCAAAACAACAAGTTCAATAGCATAAAGGAATGTATACATTTAACTTGAAATAGTAACCAGTTTTCATATAAAAGGTTTTGGGCCCAATATATTTACGATGATTAAGATCCATACCTATTTTATAAAAAATAAATTTAAATATATAGAGAAAAATATTTGCCTCGAAAATTACCGGGCTTGGCTAATCGTCCGGCTCACACTACCCTGGAGCCGACGCTGCTAACAGCACATATGAGTCTTTGTGTTGAACATATATGTCACATGTTCATATTAATATTGTCATTGAACTAAAGAGTGCATTTCATAATGTGAGACCATGTATACCTGTAGCTGAGAATTGCTAAAACAGAGAAGGAAAAGAAAAAAAAGGAAAAGGCGGGCCGCCGGGTTCAGTAAAAAGAAAAATAGCTACCGAATACCGAGAATTAGTAAATCAGAATTGCAAATAATTTCTTGGAAGACATCTTTTTTCACTTCTTTTTGGCCGGCAAGTTTTGCCAAGGAAACAACTTATGGTCCATGGTTTAATAAAGTTTAAGCACGCCCCTTTGTAGGCGTATTGTCTTACATGTTATGCACCGGCCGTGTCAGACGTCTTACCACGAACAAACAATAGCTATTATGCATGCCGTGTATCGCACGGGCTTTCTCTCTAGTTATTTAAAAAAAAAACATAATAAATGAAACTATCCAATCATCACCAAGCCTTCATCTTCCCTCGTCGGTAAAGGTTCACCGATCACACAACCACCCCGAGCGGTAAACACCAATAGCGGCGGTGTTACCGCTCGGTGAACACCTTTACCGCTGGTGTTTACTGTCCACTCTATTCACCCTTATTAAGGTGATTTAATATGTTGAGGGTAGGTGTAAAATGATTGTAAAAAACAATGACATGAACTTCAACAAGTCATTTGATTTTGTGTACTGTTTTGTTTACACTTTATGATAACGTATCATCGCAAGGTTTTTAAAAGAAAGACCAAACAAAAAATATTGGATTCAATTACCATGGTGAATTCAAACAATCAACGACTTTAAAAGTTTGGAATTGACGGTTTAACTCAATTTTGGAATAACATCACACTGAAATAATCAACATGAACAATTATTTCTTCTTTTTTTTAAGACAAATTTGGATCACCAACGGACCATTGGAGTATCATCGTGTCACCAGAGGAACCACCCGATCATATCCATCTCCACTAGGCAAAATACTGCCTATACACCAATTCAGAAGAAAACCCAATAAATCTTGGCAAATCGCCCTTTATGGGAATCGAACACTCTCACCCCAAAGATGTCACTAGGCTATAATGTCATGGGCTGAACAATTATTTCTTAACCCGAAAAATCGAAAACAAATAGCTGATATTTCTTATCATCATTGTTATAAGTTTGGTTGAGTTTAACGAGTTAATTGACACGACTTGTGACGAGCTAATTGACACAAATTGTGAACTACCACCATGTGAGTTGTAACCAAGGTGATGATCGTGATGCCCTACATCATTGGACCATTTATCCTCATTAAATGATTCCAAGACTTTATTTATATTATCTTCTTCCACTTCCTATTTTATTGCAGTGTATAATTTGAAACAAATATTTTTCAACTACGTCGTTTAATGATATAAAGCAACTACAATCGCATTGGTCCATGTCTGTCCCGTGTATGTCACCAATATGTTTAACAAATGACTCAGAAGCATATACGAGCTTTGGTCTACAACAAAACAAGCATGGCCCGTCCCTATCAATTGTGTCACCTACTTTTTTAAATAAGATAATTGGCTTCAAGCATTCTATATATCGTGTGTAAATGTGTCTGACCACTTGTGAGCTATCTGAAATCAACACGCTAACAACTCGAATCACATCAAGCTTGAACAAGCTAGAGTCTAAGCGTATATTAGAGCTCACTTAACAAACGACCTTCAACTCAAACTTCATATATCGAGCTTGACTAAACTGCGAGTCTCAGCAAATCAGCAAACCTACAACTTATATAAGATTATTTAATATATTAAATAAGTATTTACCCAAAAGTTATTATTATAAATATATTAATGATAAAAAAAATAACCAAATCTATCTACTATAATAAAAGAAACCAATAAGTGACACGTGTCATTCATTGAAGGCGTCTACATTTGTAATTTACTGTCTTTTCATATTTATCTTATATCAATTAATTAAATAATAAATAATCAATTAATATTAAATCTTATCTTACTATGAATGTCGGATAGAATTATTCTATTTTTTCTAATAATATATTGTCTTCAAATTTAAGTTATAAATTAAGATATTTTTTAAATAATAACACAAAGCAATAATCTTAAACTTAAAAAAAAATAATACGCTCATATAAAAAATTTAAAGTACAAACAAAATATAAAAAATAACTTATTAGACATTAGATCAAGCTTTAAAAAAAATACTAATTAGGAAGAGAAACTAATAATATAATTCTGTTTTTGATTTTTCAAATTGGGGTTCTAATCGATTCGAATTAAACTTAACCAAGTTTGTGATTTGATTCGAATTAAACCGAACCAAATTTATGATTTTTTAAACGAATCCAATAGCATATTATTTACTATACAAAATTACATTTATTTAACCCGTGTAATACATGGTGTTTTTAAAAATATAATTTTTTTATTATTTAGTATATATTCGCCCCACTTGCGGTATACAATGTTACAAAATTATATTTATTTTACCCGTGTAATACACAGTGTTTTTAAAGATATAATTTTTTTATTATTTAGTATATATAACTAGGTTAGAACCCGCGTGTACACGCGGTTTAACAAATGAAAATACTTTATATTTGTTCAAATTTAATGCAAATAAATTACATATTAATAAAATAAACATAAAAATACATAGGATATTAATCAAAAGGTATGTTTTCTAAATAAAATAACCTTAACGATGTAAAATATACAAGTTTTTTTATAATGGACTTTGTTAGTAATTATTTTTTTTAGTATGATCTAAAAACAAACTCCAATAAGATCAAGTCTATTCTCTTTAACATACTCAAAAATTTCAAATCCTTCAATTTCAAATTTTCAACCATACATTATTTCTTAGTCTTCTATTTTCTTCTTTTTTATCTTTCTTTCTTTTTCATACTTGGTTTTTCATCTTCTCCATTGTCGGTTTAACATGTTTTCTCTTACTTTTCTTCTTCTTTGTATTTTTTTCAGCCTCTGCTAATATTCGCGCCCAAGAACCAAATATGTCGATGCATTGTATGACTGCAAAAACAAATGACCCATATTGACCCTAAATTGTTTAGACCCGTTGCATAATCTGCCCGATCTGCTGACCATAGTTACAAGAAGTAAACGATAAAATCTTAAGCAATATAATAAGTTGTTAAACCTGAAATCTGATTGATCAAAAATTTTTAATTAAAGGTAAGTTTTGGTAAGAAAAAAATAAATATTGAAAAACAATTAGCAAGATGAACGGAAATCATGAATTACCTGAAGCTTAATGATGAAGAACTCTGAGCGGCCCGTATTACATACACGTTAACAAAATAAACCGTGTATTACCTTTTACACTTAATGATGAAGAACTCTGAGCAGCCCGTATTTGATGTCCTAAGACTTCATTTTCTACCATCCACTACTCAAATCTGTAATAAGAAAGTAAAAGAGGTAATAAGACAAAAAAAAGTCAAAAGACATCTTCCTGTTCTATTATACAGCTTGGATTTTGTGCTCCAGTACTCCAAAAATCTATGCTATGGATCTGAAGCCACAATTACTTGGATCAACTTTATTTAACAACAATATAAGTCAAATATAGATGTTTATCAAAATCAAGTGAGATGTTATTAAATTATGCCGCAAAAGTTTGTCATGACTAATATAGATGTTTATCAAAATCAAGTGAGATGTTATTAAATTATGTCGCAAAAGTTTTTTATGTAGTCATGAGATTTAATCTGCATTACAGATGTAATTCCAAATAATATTTTAAGTTGTTACATCATATATAGATGTTTTAATATAACAATTCATATACAACCCTATAGAAAACTAAATACCATTTATTTAGGGAAATGCAACTCTTCAAGTAATAATATATGTAAATGCTTCATTGATATAATTGCTTTTTATTACATCAATTTGAGAGTTGAGATAATTTGATTAAAAGCTCGCCCAAAATCAACAAATAGACTTAAGCGGCATTTATAATTCATAATATAAAATAAATATACATTAGTACATCTAATGCACAGAACTACTGAATCTAAACAAGCATAGAAATCAGACTTGAGTCTTCTCTTTCGAAGCACTGTTTGTAGCAACCGAGATCTCAAAACACAAGTAATCAAGCTCAAACCATGATCAAACTCAAAACATGAAAAAACCAATAAACCGAATTAAAATCCAACCTGTTTAACAGCAAGAAGCTCTCTAAAATTGAGATTCTTTTCAAAACACAAATAATCAAGCTCAAACCACTGATTAAACTTAAAACATGAAAAAACCAATAAACCTAATTAAAATCTAACATGTTTAAGAGCAAGAAGCTATCTAAAATTGAGATTCTTTCCGATATACAATTGACCAAATCCCCCGCACCTCGTCAATTCACCTTTTATCTTAAATCGGAATCGTGCTCGATCTGTGGTCAGATTATGTTTGGCGTCGCCAAAAGTCCGCTTAAATGCAAAATAGAAAATCATAGTGATAGTAGATTGCAATTTGCATATGAGAAAATCATAGCTGATGGTTTCATTTTCATATGATACCTAAAGAATGAAGATGGAATAGCCGATTTTCAGATTGACGATAGAATAGCTGATGTGTGTAAAATGCAACATATAAATCACATCAATTAAGGCATAAAACTAACCCTTTTTAAGTACTAATGTTGGAAAAAGAGTGTTTTTGTCTTCCTTTTGTATTTTCAGGATGAAATGAGCTCAAAATCACAAAAGAAGCAAAAAGACAACTAATTCTACCATAAATACAAGAAAAGGAACAAAAGTAGACTGCCCGGACCCTCAACGGCACCTCCCAAGGCAAAGTAGAGAAAACAGAGTCTGAACACGCCCCGTGTCCAGCGAACACGGGGGCGTGCCCAGGAAGCAGCAGAAAAGACAAACCAGTAGAAGCTTCCATTGCCCACCACGGGGCCGTGTCCAGCGGGCACGGGGGCGTGGTGAAAGTACAGCAGGCGCATTAATTGTAATTGCGAATTACAATTAATGAAGAGAGAGAATGTCAGACGGGCACGGGGCCGTGTCCAGCGGACACGGGGCCGTGTCCAGCCTTCTGTTCAGCCTATAAATAGAGGAGCTTGGTTCCATTCTCTCTCATCCCTTGGCACACCACCTCTCTCACACTTTATCCACCACCCACCACCACCATAACACCATCATCCACCACCATCATCCATTGTCCATCGTAGAGTGTGTGAGTCGTCTCGGGATCCAAGATTGATGAGACAACTCGAACTTTAGACCTACTTTGTGTAACGTATGTGAACGTGTTATGACTATATGAACGTTGGTTTATTGAATGTTATGTGTGTATGTATTGCATGTTTGTATTAAACGCACAACTTGATCTGATCGCACAACACTTCACCCGATCACACAAGCCATTCGGGCTACACCACTTGTACACTTATAATTGGACTTATAAGGCGGCCCAAGGTGGAGTCGGCCCACTTATCTTATGCGTACAACATACACACACCTTAGGAGGTCATTCTCTCATTGTTACAATTCTCACAACACACACACAAACCCTAGACGACTTTCTCTCTCTCTCGTTTTGCTTAGAAGCCGACGGCACCAAGATCACAAGTTGGATCAATTCCTGTTCACCCTTCTTGATATCGGTTAGTGTATATTGTTTGTATGTTATTGATTGTATGATTGATGTTGTGATGCTATAACTTTGCGTGATAGTCTAAGGTCTTGTTATTGAAATCGTTGATAATATGGATTCATGAGATTGATTATGTTGGTAAATGATAGAATGAAGTGTCTATGAAAAGGGTTCACGGGTTACTAGATTAAAGGGTTAGTTGGTTCGTTTGATTTACATGAAGAGTTGGTTGATGTTTATGATTTGGATTGCATGACCTAGAGATGGAACCGAACACCTAGTGATCGGCTGCGATAAGATGTATGTTAAGGATTGTGTGTGATGTTCTTGTTATTCATATTAGGGTTCATATGAATTGCTTAGAGAATGCTTAGTTTGATCGATTTGGATGTTACAAGAATAATTGGAAACTGTTAATTGATTTACACAGAAATAAGGAAACTATTGAAAGTTGTAACTAATATGCATGATTTTCGGATTGACTAAATCAATTACACATGGTCTCTTAGTCGCACAAGGGAACCCGAACGCACAAGCAGCCCTCAGTCGCACAAGACTGTTGACTGGTTTCTATATTGGGCCGTATGTATATCGGACCGCACAAGTGTTATGATTGGCCGGACAGCCCAAGTGTCCAGTCGCACAAGCCCTAACCTGCTCGCACAACCCGATCGGATGCAAGTTGGGCCGTGTGTATTTCCTGATCGCACAAGTCACTTATACACTATTTGGACAGTTTGTTATTGGGTCACTTATGTTTCTGTTTTGGGCCGAATGATATATTGGGCTGGGTATTCACCGGATCGCACAAGACTGTTATGTGTTTAAATGTTTTGGGCCGTTTACTTTGGGCTAATAGTTTAGACGCACAAGTATGATTGCATTGTATTCTTGACTGTTTACGTGCTACGTGTTTGCTGTGATTCCTACGTGCATTACTTGAACCAAACCTGACTTGTGTGGTAACCCTGTTAGGACGTGGTTGACCACTGTTAGTTCAAGAACCCTCTTCTTTGTGTATCTGCCGAGCAACCCAAGGTGAGTTCACACAGCCAAGGCATGGGGTTCCCAGGGTGGGAATGGGATTGAATGAATTATACGTACATACTTAGTTAATGGAACTTAATGATACGAGTCCTCAGGGTGAGGATGGTGAATGATAAGATACGGCTAGACTAGTATACCTACTTGAACAGATCTTCGCACACACGCCAAGGGTTGGCTGCGATAATTATGACTGATCTTCGCACACATGCCTCGGGAAGGCTGCGAACTATACATATTAGAACTTCGCACACATGCCAGGGTGGCCAGCGATACAAATATACATAGTCTAGTATACTTGAGAACTTCCTTAATCTTCGTATACATGCCTAGAGGGCCCGCGATGGAGACCAATACTATACATGAACAACGAACGAACTATACAATATATGAGTACATGAACGAACGCAATGCTTACTATACAATTACTATTACTGAACTTACTTTCTGTGAACTCGCTTAACTAGTTGTTGACTCTCTGCTGCATGCCTTGCAGGACCTTAGGTACATTATGGAGCTTGCACAGGGAGGAGCAGGTCGTTGTGGGCAAAGGATCGTGAATGCTATTTGAACACTTATGATGTTTCACACATTAATACTTATGTTTGGGTTTACTTAAATGCTTCCGCTATACTTAACTATATTACATGTTCAATATGATTGGTGGTTAAGATCCTGGTCATGTCACGCCTCCAAGCGGTGATACTCCGCACGTGGATTTTGGGGGTGTGACAATTGATAGTAAGAGTTCTTGACAATCAAGGCCATGTTTGCCTAAGTCTCTTACATCACTTGGTGAAGACAAGTGTTTAGTATAATACTTTTTATTTTTAATCTTTTGCACTTTTTATTTGGTTTTGTATTAATGACTTTAATAACTAGTTACTTATGTTGAAGGTGATCTTTCCTTATCGTTTGTCCGTGGTGTCTTGGCATTATTTTACTGTCTATATAAAATAAAAGATTTTCACCATTCATATCTCCACGGTCTATATGGAGGTATGTTGGCTACCTGGTCGGGGCTTAAGGGAACGGTTTGGTAAGGGTCTTGCCCTTGTTCAGCGTTTAGAGGTCCTGCTTGGGACCTGGGTCAGTTTTAGTAGGATCTCCTTCAATGCCCATAGGTATTGGATGGCGGGGATCCAAACTCTTTGACCCCCTCATAAGTTAACTACTATTAATACTATAACCCGGCTATTTAGGACTGTATCCCTGCTGACTCAGACTACTTAGCCGAGGGTAACGTCACCGCCAAAAGCGGGGCCTACCACAATTTGCATTAATAACTTAATTCATTATCTTTCAATAATCCGACCCTTTAGGATTGTATCCTTGCTGACTCAAACTACTGGGTTGAGGGTAACGTCGCCTTCAAAAGAGGGGCCTACTACAATAACTAAGATTATCTCTTAAACAAGTGCAAAAGTGCGAAAATAATCAAAGGTTATACTAATACACATGTCGGATCCAAGTGATTCATCTTGTCTATCTGTTTTTATTTTATTTTTATTTTTCAGCATTTAGTTAGTTTTTATTTTTCTTAGTTTAAAACATTTTTCTCACTTTTTGATTTGATTAGACGTTGAGGATAAACCGGTACTAAAAGCTCTTGTGTCCTTGGACGACCTCGGTATCTTACCAACACTATACTACGTCCACGATGGGTGCACTTGCCCATATGTGTGTTTAGTGTTAGTGAATATCGTGTTTTATAAATTTAAAACTTGGCTAAAAGTGTAAAAAAAGGGGCTTAAATACTCATCAAAAATATATTACACCTAACGCACATCAAGTTTTTGGCGCCGCTGCCGGGGACACAAGGATTTTAAGAAAGCTTAAAATCAACGGCCTAATCAGTTTTTCAAAACCTTTTCAAAACGCGCGCACATTTTTCTGCATTTTAGTTTAGTTTGCATTTACAGTAGCCTGAACACGGGGCCGTACTCGCTGAACACGCCCCCGTGCTGCATATTTTTAGAGTAGATACCCAGATACAGAGTCTGAACACGGGGCCGTGCTCACCGAACACGCCCCCGTGCTCAACGTGACCAGTAACTTTAATTAAAACGCCCAGATACAGACCCTGAACACGGGGCCGTGTTCGCCCAACACGGGGCCGTGTCCAGCTTCTGTTTCCGTCTTTATTTTTGTTTTCTGGTCCCGAGACTCAGTTGTGATCTGTTGAGTGATTCTTATGGATCAATACTCAAGAGGTTACAACTACACCTATGATGAGGATGATTATAGGGGTAATTATTGCACTAATTGTCGTAACGCACGCTCGGTTCAATATAATACTTCTTATCAACCATCCAATTCATACAACTACTATGAGGAGCCCAGGTACGAGCCATCAACTTCATACACATCCTATGAAGACCAAAGGTATGAACCTCCTCCCTCATACTCATACTTTGATGAACCAAGGTATGAGCCTACATACTCATACTTTGAAGACTCAAGATATGAGCCACCACCTTCATACTCTTATTATGAGGAACCATGGCGTGAACAACCCACCTCATATGAGTACTATGAAGAACAAAGTTTCGACCCTTATCCATCATATACTTACAATGAAGAACAATGGTGTGAACCATCTACTTCATATGAGTATTATGAGGAACCAAGGATCGAACAACCGGATTCAAGCTTTGAGGATCCAAATTCTTTTTCTCTCACCAAAGTAACTAATAAGATATTGGAGCAACTTAAAACTATCGAACGTTATATAAAAGAATCTCGCGCAAGGGAAGAGGAATCCCGCGCAAGAGAAGAATTAAAAAATAATAATAACGTAGAGGTAGTTGAAAATGTAAAAATGGAAGAACAAGAAAGTGAAAAACCGACACATGAGTTAAACAACGAAAAAGGTGAGTCCGATAATGCTAAAATTCAAGAAGAGTCTAATTTTGAGGGAATTATTCTCTTGTCACCTACTTTCGAAAATCATTGTTCAGTAACCCCTCATGCCAAGTTTTTAAAAGAGTTAAACACTAGTGCTAAAATCAAAAACTTAGTAAGTGTTAAGTTAACTAATGATCAAACCTCGCTAATAAAAGAAGATCCTTTTGAAATTAACATTACACCGGTTCCATGTTTCTTTCAAAATTCATTTATTAGTAATATCACCATTGATAAAGATCTTTGTGTTAACATAATGCCTAACTACATTTTTGAAAAATTAAGTGTTAGTGATTTTACTCCACTTCAAATTCCCATTTTTCTATCCGATCAAAAAGTAATGAAATCAATCGGTGTAGTTGAAGATGTTTTGGTTCAAACAAATCAATTGGTAATCCCAACCGACTTCGTCATCCTTGATGACGCCCCCTTAGTCTTGGGAAAACCTTTTGTACAAACTCATAAAGCTTTGAAAAACCGGAAATTCAACAATCTACCTCTTCAATTAGGGGCATTCAAAAGGAGCATAGATCTTGAGCGTTCAATGAAATATCCTTTTGGCAACAATGACCCCCTAATTGAAGATGAAGCTGAACCACCCGATACAACCAACGAAGAAGACCACTTTGTCGAAGAAGAAATAGCCATAGAACAGACCTTTAAGATTCTTGATCTAGATGAGCCACAAAATAAGGTGTCTTCTAAAGACCCACCCGTTGAGCTCAAAGAACTTCCTAAAGGTTTGGAATATGCTTTTCTAGGCAAAGATGGTGGTTTACCTGTAATTATTTCATCTAAATTAAGTAACATAGAAAAAGAAAAATTAGTTAACCTACTTAAAAAACACAAAAACGCGATCGCTTGGAAGCTTGTAGATATTAAAGGAATAAGCCCTTCCATGTGCACGCACAAAATTTTAATGAATGATGACTACAAAACGGTAATCCAACCACAACGAAGAGTGAACCCCAATGTTCAAGAAGTGGTTAAGAATGAAGTCATCAAACTACTCGACGCCGGACTAATCTATCCTATCTCCGATAGTCCGTGGGTAAGTCCCGTTCAAGTAGTCCCAAAGAAAGGAGGTATGACGGTAATAACTAACGAGAAAAATGAATTAATACCAACAAGAACCGTCACAGGATGGAGAGTTTGTATAGATTATAGGCGATTAAATGAAGCGACAAGGAAAGACCACTTCCCTTTGCCCTTCATTGATCAAATGTTAGAAAGATTATCCGGTCATAAATTTTATTGTTTCTTAGATGGTTTTTCAGGTTACTTTCAAATACCGATAGCACCAGAAGACCAAGAAAAAACAACTTTCACATGTCCCTACGGAACTTTTGCATATCGACGCATGCCATTCGGTCTATGTAATGCGCCTGCAACATTCCAACGTTGTATGGTCGCCATTTTCCATGATATGATCGAAAAGACAATGGAAGTCTTCATGGATGACTTTTCCATCTTTGGAGACTCATATGACCAATGCCTCGATAACCTTGAACGAATGCTATCCCGATGTGAGGAAACTAACCTCGCCCTTAACTGGGAAAAATGCCATTTCATGGTGACAGAGGGAATAGTACTCGGTCATAAAATCTCAAGCGAAGGAATGGAAGTTGATCGAGCAAAGATAGAAACTATTTCTCGATTACCTCCTCCATCCTCCGTACGAGCAATCAGAAGTTTCCTAGGACATGCCGGATTTTATAGAAGATTTATCAAAGACTTTTCAAAAATTTCAAGGCCTCTAACAAAATTACTTGAAAAAGATGTACCCTTCATCTTTGACAAGGAATGCAATCAAGCATTTCTAACCCTCAAGGAAATGCTAGTCAATGCACCTATCATGATAGCGCCAGATTGGAAATTTCCTTTCGAAATCATGTGTGATGCAAGTGACTTTGCTGTTGGAGCAGTCTTGGGACAAAGAAAAGAAAAGCATTTCCACCCAATTTTTTATGCTAGTAAAACTCTTAATGATGCACAAGAAAATTATACAACTACAGAAAAAGAATTACTAGCAGTGGTATTTGCTTTTGATAAATTTCGTTCTTATCTTGTTCTTTCTAAAACAGTAGTCTATACAGACCATGCAGCCATCAGGTACCTCTTCAAGAAGCAAGATGCAAAACCCCGTTTGATCAGATGGATTCTACTCCTCCAAGAATTCGACATCGAAATCAAAGACAAAAGAGGAGCAGAAAACACTGCTGCAGATCATCTCTCGCGCTTAGAAGACCCAGCTTTGGAGACAACCAGAGACGAGCAAATCAACGAGAAATTTCCCACGGAATCCTTGGAAATGATGGAAAGTAGACAAGAACCATGGTATGCCGACTACGCTAATTTCCTAGCTAGCGGTATAGTCACCAAAGGATGGCCACATCATCAAAGAAAGAAATTCTTTGCTGATGTAAAGCATTACTTTTGGGAAGACCCCTATCTTTTCAAAATGTGTGCCGACCAGCTCATCCGAAGGTGTGTCCATGGTAATGAAGCACGAAGAATTCTCCGTCATTGTCATGAAGGTCCATACGGAGGACATCATAGTGCCGCAAGTACCGCACGAAAGGTATTTGACTCGGGATTTTACTGGCCAACCATTTACAAGGATGCACAAAACCTTGTAAAGACATGTGATGCCTGCCAGAGATCAGGTAATATTTCTTCCAAAAACGAAATGCCTCAAAATGGCATTCTCGTCTGTGAAATTTTTGATGTGTGGGGACTCGATTTCATGGGACCTTTCCCACCCTCAAAGGGAAACAAATATATACTTGTGGCAGTCGATTACTTGTCTAAATGGGCGGAGGCCGAGGCTCTTCCAACAAATGATGGAAGAGTAGTGGTAAAATTTCTGAAAAAGTTGTTTTCTCGCTTCGGGACACCAAAGGCTTTAATAAGTGATAGAAGTACCCATTTTTGCAATCATCAACTCGAAAAAATATTAACAAGATATGGGGTCTATCACCGGGTCTCAACGGCATATCACCCTCAAACAAATGGGCAAGCCGAAGTGACTAATCGAGGTTTAAAACGAATACTTGAAAAAAACCGTAGGAATAAATAAAAAAGAATGGGCCGACAAATTAGACGACGCTTTATGGGCTTTTCGAACTGCTTATAAAACCACTATAGGCACAACCCCATATAAACTCGTCTATGGAAAAAGTTGTCACTTGCCAGTAGAAATAGCTCACAAAGCCTACTGGGCAATAAAAAACGTAAACTTAGATTTAGAAAATGCCGGTAAAAATCGATTTTGTCAAATAAATGAATTAGACGAGCTGAGGAATTATGCATATTCTAACTCCGAAATTTATAAGGAAAGAATGAAAAATCTACACGATAAATATATTAAATCCAATGAATTTCGGGTAGGAGATCAAGTTCTATTGTTTAATTCACGACTTCGATTATTTCCTGGTAAGTTAAAATCTAGGTGGTCAGGACCTTTTTCCGTCACCCATGTTTTTCCACACGGTGCAGTAGAAATTAAAACTCGAAATGGGACACCATTTAAAGTCAATGGCCAACGGCTGAAACTCTACCGAGGATCCATTGAGGATGAGGAAGAGGAGATCTCACTTCAAACGGTTAATGAATAAACTCATACCCGACATGTTATAGGTAAGTGTACGTTTAAAAACCGGTAAATCTTCTAATCATTTTTCGGAAATAAGGGGCATGCACACGAGCACATACAAAAAAAAAAGTTTTAAAAACTTTGCTCGGCACGGGGCCGTGTCGAGGCAACTGTCAGGATAAAACCCTCTTTTCCTATCAGTTACACCATTCCACACGCCCCGTTTAGCCGAAAACGCTCTGGTTTGAGGCGATTTTCTGCAGCTTTTCAACGTTACCACCGAATCTAACAACGTCAAGGTATGATTCTATCCTCTTTAGTAGTTAGATTAGTTACTTGCATGTAGTTAAAACATCAAAAATTGGGGAAAAATCTAGGGTTCTTCATGTTCATCCGGATCGAACTCAAAATTTTTGATAAAATTTGTTAGTAGTAGTTTAGATTAGAGTAGTAGAAAGTAAATAAGCATGTATTGTTGATAGATTTGTCCGATTTCCAACTAAAACCCCAAACCCTTGTTCTTGAACCGAAAAACACGAAATTGAAAGGGTAAACGGGTTGTTTTGGGAAAAATGACACTTAGGGTTTCATTTTCGGGAGAAACCGCTACTATTGGGCTAAAAATTTTCAGGTTTTCGAAACCGGGACGAAAAATGGAATTTTTGGGTTACAGACGCCTGGACACGGGGCCGTGTCCGCTCAACACGGGGCCGTGTCCAGCCCACTGTTTGCAGTTTCACTCTGATTTTCCTTGTTTCGTACTAACTTTTTATGTATTCTTTTCAGATGTCTAAATTCACAAGGTTTAACGCAAGTGAACTAGACGCTAGGGCACGATACGAGGGTCTACAAACAAGACTAGAAGAGTACCCAAGGCGGGCGTGTACCGACTTGCTAACCATGGTGAATCAACTTGACCGCTTCAACAACATTGTGAGGGGTCCACTGCATGTCGCATTGACCACCCGACTACGGTCGGTACATCAATGCACGATGGAGTTCTACAGCACCTTCATTTTCAACCCGAGATGTGAACCGTTTGACCATGAGGCGGCCACATTCCGATGTGGAGGGACCACGTTCACAACCTCCATGGCACAGTTTGGATCTATCATAGGGCTATACAGTGATGAGGAAGCGGGGAATGAAGAGAATACTGGGGGATTACGAGACTTGGATGCAACTGAACGCCAAGCCGCTTGGGCTCAAATAGGTGAAGGGATCTACAACCCAAGCAGCACCAAAAGCACCAAACTGAGGGACCCACTATACCGCTACATCCACAGGCTCCTCACGTACTCGCTGAACCAACGCCACGACAGTAGTGGCGTTGTTGGGTTGAAAGATTTGGTTGTCCTTCACTGCATCCATAACCAGAAGCCTCTCGATGTTCCGTACCTCCTACTGCGAAACATGCACCTAAACCGCCTTGCTCATGCTCCTACACCAATCTTCTTCGGGGGATGGGTGTACCGTCTTTTCAAGCACTTCACGAATATCCCAAGGTCCTTTGAAAGGAGTCCATGGTCGGGACGGGTCGATTACCACATTTGCCGAGCCATGAACTTGCTTTATGAAGCGGAGGACGGGACGGTGAGCTTTCAAAGGACGCAAGGTTATGCATGGAACCCGCAGGAGGCTCTAGTTCTTCATGCACCACCTCCCCATTTTCAGTACCCACCCCAAGGCGATCCGGGTCAATCCTCCTCTCAAGGAGGCGGTTTTCCTAACTTTCAAAGTTTACATGATCTTTTGCAGGAAAACCTTATGTGCACCAGGAACACCTACAACCTCGCCAACAACACATACCACCGGGTTGGAGCTATCGAGCGCAACGTTAACGATATACAAGATGATATCGGTAGCATCCGGGAGTACATGGCATGGCATGGGGGCGGAGGTGATGGTAGTGATGAAGACATGGAGTAGGAGGCTTGGAGGAACAAGGGGCTGGTTGGTAATGAGCCCACAGGTTTAAGTGCCCTTCTATCTATCAAACAATTCATGGCATGCGTGCCATTTGTCGAACAATTTACTTTCCCTAACTATTTTTTTTATCTTTGTTTTATTTTTACTTTATGTTTGGATGATGCTTGACGATGGTAATTTAGGATGGTTTGTGCTTGTTTGGTTGGTATTGAGTGATTAAACAGGTGCAATGCAAGGGTTAGAGTGCTAAACATTAGCACTTGCAGCCCCAGGATGAAGAAACCGGGAGAAAAAACCTATTTTTCAGGCTAACAGACTGTCCACACGGGGACGTGTCCAGCCGACACGCCCCCGTGTTCATCTCCCAGAACTGCTGTTTGGCTACTGACCTGCAATTTTTTGCCAGACACGAGGCCGTGTCCAGCCGACACGCCCCCGTGTTCATCTTCTGTAAGTTTTTCGTTACTGGCAGTTCACCACGGGGCCGTGTCCAATGGACACGGGGCCGTGTCCAGACTGCCAGTAACATAAACCTTTGTTTTTTAAACCCACTTTTACACATTCTAATCAACCAAAAACATTATTTTTGGACACATTGAGGACAATGTGTAATTTAAGTGTGGGGGGGGGGATGCTAAAACCTTGAATTTTGCAAATCCTAAACACAAGCCTTACACAAAACTCTATTGGAACCGCTAAACACCCCAAATTTTTTCAAAAACTCTTTCATTTTTTTATTTATTTATTTACTTGTCTTAGTTTAAGTTGGGAATAACAAGTTCTAAAAAGGTTATATTTTTACAAATTTACAACCGATAGCGTCGTGATACAAAGAACCAACATAAGAAAATTATGAAACGGCATAACAAGTCTAGTTAAAAATTCGATTATATATACTTGATCACATTAAAAACCCATTCCCACAAAAGTGAGTTTTGAGCCTTTATTGAGCATAAAAATATACATATTTAGACTAAATGCTCATTTTTCGTTTCTTGTGTGAATAGCCGCTTGGTTCTTACAAATCTAGAACTTGCCACGATGATACATTCCCGGTCCTTACCAACTTAAACCCAAGTAAGTAAATGATAGAGGCATTAGGATTAACCATTTTTCTTTCAAAACCATTATTTTTCATTTTTTTTATCACCTACCCAAAATCCCCCTAGATAGCCCCTTTGAGCCTAAACCTTTCATTTCATTACCCAAAAAAAAACTCTTTTTACCCACCAAAAACCTTTTTATTTTTCACCCTTTATTTTAGTAACAAGCTCGGTTTTTCGTAAACTCGCCTTAAAAAAAAAATGAAGTCAAAAACAAACAAAAGCTATATAAAAGCTTGTTTGGAGAAATACTTCAAAATAAAAAGTCGCTAAAAACAAGGCATTTTACGAAAACCGACGCTTTTTACGATTTTCGCCCTTTTTACTAACCACTAACCCAACCACCCACCTTTAACTCAAGCCTAACCCTTCATCCAAAAGTCCTCTTGATATTTATAAAGGTAAAAAGTTAAAAAGGAGGAGGATTGATTGCTTGGCAAGCCTATGGAAGACGTAAGTTCCATGCCGCTCTCGAGTGATTCACTAAAATATACACCTTCGGCCGAGTGTTGAGTGATCCCCCGTGAGGTATGTGAACTTGTATATAAATGGAATTTTAATAAGGCATGCTATGCCCAAATAAGTAATTTATCTTATGAAACGTTCAAAATAAATCATAACGAATAGGATTGTAAATAAATAAAAATAAAACTTACAAAGACCTTGGATTCCCGACACTCTAGGACAAGCTAAAAAAAAAAAACTTCTCTTCTACCTATTCCATTTGGGAGTGTAAGCCACATTTAAAGAGTTTTGCTTGAGGACAAGCAAAAGTTCAAGTGTGGGGGTATTTGATGTGTGTAAAATGCAACATATAAATCACATCAATTAAGGCATTAAACTAACCCTTTTTAAGTACTAATGTTTGAAAAAGAGTGTTTTTGTCTTCCTTTTGTATTTTCAGGATGAAATGAGCTCAAAATCACAAAAGAAGCAAAAAGATAACTAATTCTACCATAAATACAAGAAAAGGAACAAAAGTAGACTGCCCGGACCCTCAACGGCACCTCCCAAGGCAAAGTAGAAAAAACAGAGTCTGAACACGCCCCGTGTCCAGCGAACACGGGGGCGTGCCCAGGAAGCAGCAGAAAAGACAAACCAGTAGAAGCTTCCATTGCCCACCACGGGGCCGTGTCCAGCGGGCACGGGGGCGTGGTGAAAGTACAGCAGGCGCATTAATTGTAATTGCGAATTACAATTAATGAAGAGAGAGAATGTCAGACGGGCACGGGGCCGTGTCCAGCGGACACGGGGCCGTGTCCAGCCTTCTGTTCAGCCTATAAATAGAGGAGCTTGGTTCCATTCTCTCTCATCCCTTGGCACACCACCTCTCTCACACTTCATCCACCACCCACCACCACCATAACACCATCATCCACCACCATCATCCATTGTCCATCGTAGAGTGTGTGAGTCGTCTCGGGATCCAAGATTGATAGTAAGAGTTCTTGACAATCAAGGCCATGTTTGCCTAAGTCTCTTACATCACTTGGTGAAGACAACTGTTTAGTATAATACTTTTTATTTTTAATCTTTTGCACTTTTTATTTGGTTTTGTATTAATGACTTTAATAACTAGTTACTTATGTTGAAGGTGATCTTTCCTTATCGTTTGTCCGTGGTGTCTTGGCATTATTTTACTGTCTATATAAAATAAAAGATTTTCACTATTCATATCTCCACGGTCTATATGGAGGTATGTTGGCTACCTGGTCGGGGGTTAAGGGAACGGTTTGGTAAGGGTCTTGCCCTTGTTCAGCGTTTAGAGGTCCTGCTTGGGACCTGGGTCAGTTTTAGTAGGATCTCCTTCAATGCCCATAGGTATTGGATGGCGGGGATCCAAACTCTTTGACCCCCTCATAAGTTAACTACTATTAATACTATAACCCGGCTATTTAGGACTGTATCCCTGCTGACTCAGACTACTTAGCCGAGGGTAACGTCACCGCCAAAAGCGGGGCCTACCACAATTTGCATTAATAACTTAATTCATTATCTTTCAATAATCCGACCCTTTAGGATTGTATCCTTGCTGACTCAAACTACTGGGTTGAGGGTAACGTCGCCTTCAAAAGAGGGGCCTACTACAATAACTAAGATAATCTCTTAAACAAGTGCAAAAGTGCGAAAATAATCAAAGGTTATACTAATACACATGTCGGATCCAAGTGATTCATCTTGTCTATCTGTTTTTATTTTATTTTTATTTTTCAGCATTTAGTTAGTTTTTATTTTTCTTAGTTTAAAACATTTTTCTCACTTTTTGATTTGATTAGACGTTGAGGATAAACCGGTACTAAAAGCTCTTGTGTCCTTGGACGACCTCGGTATCTTACCAACACTATACTACGTCCACGATGGGTGCACTTGCCCATATGTGTGTTTAGTGTTAGTGAATATCGTGTTTTATAAATTTAAAACTTGGCTAAAAGTGTAAAAAAGGGGCTTAAATACTCATCAAAAATATATTACACCTAACGCACATCAATAGCTGATCTCCCAATTAAATATGTAGTTCTCTCTTCTGAAATCACAACCTTGATTTTTCAGGTAGATAAAATCTCTTGACTTAGTCTTGATTAATATATAAGTATGTAAATAATACACTTCTACAACGATTTTATTCATTTAAATGGATAATGTACTACACTTTCATCATATAATCCCACTACTAACGGAATTTTTTCAAATCAAAAGGGAACAATATCATGTACTTTCTTTGAAAACAAACCTGGTCAAGAATCATGGTCGAATCCTTAAGATCCTGTGTGAGTGTGAATTAAAAAAATACAGTGGTCAGAACCGTGTCTTCTGAAGATGCTTTGTAAGCAAGGTTTGTGATAGAATATAAAAGCCCTAATCTCCAAACATAAATGGTGAAGATGAATATTGAGAGCTCAAATAATCAAAAATTGAAATACAAAACGTATACTAACCTTGGTTGCGATTTGAGGCCACAATGAGAATAGGCAAGATTATAATCGGTCAACACTTTAACGATGAAGATGACATAGAGCAAATTAATGAAAAGAAAAGGCAAGATAGCCAATACAAACTCACCTTTATCTTCACATAAGATTGAAAAAAGGATAATCATAGAAAAGAGGGGTTAGGGTTTGGGAAGTTAAATGTTGCGTATGAAAGAAGATGATAAAGATGAGTATAATACGCGGGTCGGGTTATCTGCGTGTTGCCCCATATTGTTATTTGGGCTTTGAGCGAAAAAAGTAGCCTCACAAAACGACACGTGTCCCAATTCAGGTTTCTTTTATTATAGTAGTAAGATTAGATTTATTCAACCCGTATAATACACGGATTTTTATTATTTGGTATATAAAAATTACATTTATTCAGTACAATACATGGGGTTCTTAGAGATATAATTTTTTTTATTTAATATATAAAATTACACTGTTCATCTCGTGTAATAAACGAGATTTTTAAAGAATAACTGTTTTAATTTAGTATATAAAATTACATTTATTCAATCCATGTAATATACGGGGTTGTAACCTAGTAAGAATATAATGCTCTATTTAAAATTCAAAGAGAGAAATCTTAAATATACCTATATAAATAAAATAATAAAATATATCGAATGATAATTTAACTAAGCTCGAGCTAAGAAAACTAATTATGGACAATGTTGAGCTCATGCTCTTTGAAATTAAACAAGTGGAGTTTGAACTCGAACCATTTTAAAATTAAACAACTCAGACACGAGCATAAATTAAAACAAAAGTAGTAAACTGTCAAAATGGTTTTGATCACTTTTACTACTTTAGTCCAAAATTTAACTCTTTTGAAACTGGGTCCATGTGATTTCAATTTTTTTATCATTTTCATACAAAAGCAAAATCTGGTCAAATTTTTCAATTAACATCCAGTTTTTTTGTCCTTTTCCTCCCTTTTAATTAAGGGCAAAATTGTTAGATTTTTTTAATTTGTTGAAATAAAAAGTTAAAAGACCATTTTGCCCTTCATTAAAAAAATATGAAAAAGACAAAAAAAAACTAGATGTTAGCTTAAAAATCTGACCAGATTTTGATTTTGGATGAAAATGACAACAAAATTGAAACCACAGAAACCAAGATTCAAAAGTTTTGAGTTTTGGACTAAAGTGGCAAAAGTGACCAAACATCAGGGACCATTTTGACAATTTACTCTAACTTCATATTAAAAAATGAAATTACATTAAACAGAAATAAGCTTACTAGAATGATGTCTGCACGACGCGGGAGGAAACATAGATACTACTAGTGTGTATTGTTCGGTTGATTCGGTTATTATCCTCAACCGAAACCGAAGTCATCGGTTAGTCTGTTTTATTAACCAATCGGTATTCGGTTAATCCGTTCGTTATATTCATTTAGAATGATGGTTTTTCATTTGCTTTCGGTTCGGTTCAGTTTTGGTTAACGCTTCAATTATTACTCACCCTTAAACACTATTAATCACGTAACACATCAATTTTTATAATTGAAAAATATAGTAACACTACACTCAAATTAAAGAAGTTTTTAATAAGAGGATAAGTGTAAAAACTGTGGGAAAGTTAGTTTTTAATAAGAGGATAAGTGTAAAAACTATGAGAGAGTTAGTTTTTAATAAGAGGATAAAGTGTAACTGCTAATTAGTTATCTATAATTTTATTAAAGATGAGATATTTAAAGTGTATTTATGATTGGAGGATTAAAAAGTAATTAGTTGTTGAATGACTTGTTTACCATCGTGTTAGGTTGTACCTAATCATTTAAAGCAAAATAATAATAATAATAATAAGAGTAAATTACTTTTTGAGTCCTTGTGTTTTAGTGGTTTTAATCACTTGAGTCCAAAATAAAAAAGTTTAATGCCTTGAGTCCCTAACCATTTATTTTGTAACGTTTTGAATCCAATTTTGTTCATTTTATAACGATTTGAGTCCAAAAAATTGGACTCAAAAGGTTAAAATTTGGACTTAAAAGGACTCAAATGGTTAATGAAAATGCTTATAGGGACTTAGGTCGTTAAACTTTTTGCTTTTGGACCAAACTAGTTAAAACCACTAAAACACAGAGACTCAAAAAATAATTTACCCTAATAATAATAATAATAATAATAATAATAATAATAATAATAATGATAATAATAGTTTTAACCTTTGGTCATCTTAAAATGCCTTTTGTCTTATGCCTTACATAGTTATGTGTAGTATAGATAACTAGGTTACAGACTCGTATATTACACGACTTTATGTAATAAAAAAAATTAAAATAATGTGTACAAAAATTTACAAATAATATACATAATAGAATATATAGAGTAAACTGCCATTTTGGTCTCTGAGGTTTGGTCACTTTTGCCACTTTAGTCCAAAACTCAAACCTTTTGAATTTGGGTCCCTGTGGTTTCAGTTTTATTGTCATTTTGGTCCAAAAGTGAAATCTACTCATATTTGTCTAAGAGTTAAATGCCATTTTAGTCCTTGTGGTTTGGACCATTTTGCCAGTTTAGTTCAAAGGTTTTATTTTTAACTTGTGGGTCCAAAAAGGTTTCACAGTTGCCATTTTAGTCCATTTGGTTAACTTCATCCATTTTTTCTGTTAACGAGAAGGCCAATTCGGTCATTTTGTATGTAATTCTGTTAACTAAAAGGGCAATTCAGCCATATAAAATGACCGAATTGGCCTTCTCGTTAACAGAAAAAATGGATGAAGTTAACCTAGTGGATTAAAATGGCAACTGTGAAACCTTTTTGGACCCAGAGGTTAAAAATGAAACCTTTGGACTAAACTGGCAAAATGACCCAAACCACAGGGACTAAAATGACATTTAACTCTTTGTCTAATAAAATATTGGTATTTTGTCCTTTTCCTCAGGGTCAAAATGGTCACAATAATTTTATTATAAAAGTAACAGAGATTAGAAATCTTCCCTAAAACATCGTCTTCTCAAACCCAAACCCTACTGAACACTACTCTGTTCCTCTTCCCCAAAACATCTCACTCTCAATCACACCTCCTTCGTTCCATTCCTCACCTACCTCACCAACACATCATCTCACTCTCGGTTACGCGACGCTGACTCCGCCGTACGCTCCGCCTGCGTCGGTGTCGTGACGTCGGTTATGACGGAGCAGAATCAGAACTCGCAGATCGGCTCGGCGTTGTGTTTATTGGCGACGATTGAAGCCGCGCCGGATCCTGAGCCGGATAAATTGCAGAAGTTGTTGCTTAGGGTTCTGAAGCTGGTGAAATCGGATGGTTTTAACGCGAAACCAGCTTTGTTGTGTGTTATTGGAAGTATTGTTGGTGCTGGTGGTACTGGTTTGAATCGGAATTCGTTAAGTTTGTTGGTGAGTTGTTTGGTTGAGTTTTTGAGTAGTGGTGATTGGGTGGGTAGTGACTTGAGGGTCACCACGAGCAGATTTAGTCTGTTTTGGCGGTGGCGATTTTAAACTCTACGATGATGTTGGCTTGCTACTGGCATGGCAACTCTGATTGCAACTGTTGTGCCACTGAGTAGGTTCAACGACGATGATGATCTTCTCAGATCTGAGTTAATTTGTGTTGGTATTTTCGTTTTGCTTCCTGAGATTGATTAGATGATTGTGTTAGATTGTTAGTAGTGTTGGTCATGTTATTGTTGGTCATGATATTAGTGGTTGTTTGTGTTAACAGTAGTTGTGAAGGGCAAGCTTTTTTATGTTTGGCTGTTGTGACAATTTTTCCCCTGAGGAAAAGAACAAAATACTAGGATTTTATTAGACAGATATGAGTAGATTTCACTTTTGGACCGAAATGGCAATAAAACTGAACCACATGGACGCAGATTCAAAAGGTTTGAGTTTTGGACTAAAGTGGAAATATTGACCAAATATCATGGACCAAAATGGCAGTTTACTCAATTATATATTATGTGATGCTCATGATGATTTGGGTTTTTAAATACTAATGCCTACCATAAATATAAATTGAGAGATTTCAAATCTAAAGATATCGAAACTTGGTTGTGATAACAAAAAAACTATATTAATTATCCCATGATGTCACTTTAGTCCAAATAGTTTTCTCTTTTCCCCGGATCCCTGACGTTTGCGTTTTTTTTTTTGTCATTTTGGTCTATCCACTAACTCCGTTAATAAATGTCAGCTAACTCATACTAAATAGTTTGGTACTTGTCATTTCCGTCCAAAAACCTTTATATCCCCTTTAAATATATAAATAAAATATTTAAAAAATAATGTTATTTTAAAAAATATATAAACACACACACACGCAAATAGATAAGTGTTTTTTAGAAAAAAAATCCCAAACAACCACACTCCCCCTCTCTCTCATGTCCCTCTCTTTCATCCTCCACAACCACCACCATGCACCACCGCTGCCACCGTCATTCACCACCACAACCATCCCCACCATATCACAACCCTACCCTTTCTTATGTCTCTCTCTCATCCACCATTCACCAACACAACCACACACTACCCCTAAATCGGAGCTCACTACTTGAAATCGGGGCTCAGATCTTTTCCCCTATTAGGTTTCCACAAAAATGGTTGATCTCTACTTGATTTGACTCAAAGCTTAAACGTATTAAGCTATACTCGACTCAGTTAAAATGAATTATAGGGTTTCTAAAACAAAATCAACATGGAAACTGAAACAAACATAGCATGTGTATCAATAAATTTACATTTGTAGAAGCAGTGAAAATATCACACGCAAACGAGATCTTAAATAGCGTTGTAATCGCAAACCCTGAACCCGACCCAATTATTGGCTTTCGGTACCGTTCCATCTGAGCAGCTAGATCAGTTTTTCACATACTTCACGTCTCTTTTGAAAATATCTCCGTAGAAGTCAGATCTAGACCTGAACAGAAGACCGACCTGACCCGGGGATGGTGGTGGTGGCAGGTGGTTATGGCGGGGGTTGGTGGAGGTAATGGGATGGTGGTTGATGTTGGTGATGGCGATGGCGGTGGTAGCTGACGGCGATGATGGCGGTGGTAGCCGATGGAGATGATGGCAGTGGCGGCGGCTAGTGGTTGATGGTAGTGGTGGTTGTGGGAGACAAAATGTGTGGAGAAGAAGCATGTGTAATTGTTTTTGTGTGTGTAAATATGTTATATATATATATATATAGATTATTGTTTATTATTGATATATTTAAAGGGGATAAAAAAGTTTTTGAATGAAAATGACAAATACAAAGAAGGAGGTTTTTGGTTTTTTAGGAAACGCTTCATCGAATAGGTTCCTAATTGTCTAGATGTGATATGTTCTAATTTTAAAAAAGCTTTCGGAGGAGAAAAAAGTTTTATTTGTTGATCCATTTTCTATTCGGGAGGTTAAAGACGCGGTTTTGGAATGTGGGAATGATAAGGCCCTAGGCCCTGATGGTTTTAATATAAGTCCATTTTTGACGGATGTTACAAAAACCGTCAAAACAAGTCTTCATAACATTAAACGCCTTAACTGGACATAAATTCAACTTAGACATGCTGTGTATAACATGCTTCTGGAGCTGAGTGAGGTGTCGTTCAGTTGGAAGAAAATGCTTATCAGGGCGTTCAACAAGATCATGGTTGTGCTCCTCGACAAACTTATAGACCTTCCATGATCCAGCCTAAAAAATTACACATAACAGTGCACCACAATTAGTCCTCTTTTGAAAAGTTGGATCGCACTAAACGTTCATTTTGATTGGGGTCAACGTATCAACCTTCATGTCCTTATATACCCCAACTCTCGTACACGTGTAATACTTAATATGTAATACACCTTTGTAGTTTATCTTTTCAGTCCTTTCCTAACTGAAAAAACACAAGCCTTGGCATACGTAACATACATTGAATAACAATCATTGAGGCTTGTGAATATCATGTCCATTCTGGGCTTTATTTCTTCACTAACGTCAGGAATGATAAATGGTAATCCAGTTTTGTGGCAAAACCTTTCACACGACGAAGCAACTTCGTCTGAGAAAACACAGCGAGGAACAAAAAATTCAGAAAATGCAATTGAAAATATAAAATGTCTCGTAATAACATTATAGATTAAAACGCCAGTAATTGAATAATAAACAAGACATAATAAACACATAATTTGAAAACGCCAAAATACGCACACCATAACTTTATTGATTAACAAAAATAATGAATTAACAATACTAATGCAACGTGATAATGAAAACGCCATGAGATGAATAATTAAAAATAGTTAACAACATAAATAATACAGATATAACATCATAGTGAAAACGTCATAATTAACAAAACTGATGTTTACACAAATTAACAAATAGTAATAACTGATGTTTACAAATACTACTAAATAATATTCAAAACTAATCAGGTGTAAAACACCAATGACCGTAAAAACATAAGAAATATAGTAGATCCCAACGACAATTAAAATTAATAATGAAAACTTCACTCATCAGTTCTTACTAATTGTTTAACTACCAATGAAAACGCGAATAAATTGGATACATGAACAACGCCATTGAAAAGCATACAACACATTATGAAAATATTAATTAAAAAAAAAACAATGAAACAAGCATAAAAAGAACAAAACGGCATATCTGTTGCATGATTTGCTGGAACAAAAATATGAAACGTCATTGAATTTTAGCTTGTCGAACAGAATCCACATTAGACGACATAGATCTGAGAAAGCTTGGAAGGAGGTAACAACTAACACGAACTCTTTGGAGTTTTAATTTGAAACAGATTTATAACGCGAATAAGAAGGGAACGTATAAAAGGACAATCGCACCCCTTCATATCAATTAGCGCCCCCTGCCACGTGTTGGGACATGATCTTTTATCACCGTTCTCACACTTTAGGACGTTTTCTTCTGATCCCGTACCTATATATTTTTGTTAAATTATAGGATAAGAATAATGACTTGGTAAAACAGGCTATTTTTAACGGCCCAATTAAAAAATGAGCCCAAAACTAGATCCACTAAGAAATAACCCTTGTGATAATGATCCACCATAGATATCAAAACACCTAGGGTTTATATCTATAAACATCGACGGCACATACATTGACGACGAAGAAGAAGAAGCAGCAATGGTAATTTTCGTGTTCATCATGTTTTTGTATCTCTCCGTGTGTTTATCTTATTACATGCTTGAAGTTTTTATATAATTTGGTTGTTAATTTTGCAGGTGAAGTACTCGCAAGAGCCCGATAATCCGACAAAATGTAAGTAGCTCACTCTCGATCTCTATACGTTACCCAATGTTTTTGTTGTCAAAATATAGCTTATAATGCACATTGTGTTGTAAATGTTTGTATTGTGGTTTGTGGATATTGGATCATGGGTGTTTGTTTTCAAAAGTTATGGATCATGGGTGTTTGTTTTCAAAAGTTATAAGAGCTAAAATATAAATGTAATAGCAAGTTTTTGATGTTGGGCACTATATTTTTAATAATTTAGACATTACTAGCTTATTTGAACTGCTTGTCACAATATTTAGTTTAAACCTCCATTTTTCTGTTTTCTAATTTTTATATGAACTTGAGAACAATGATCAGACAAACCCCAACTGCTTTTATATTTGTGGGTTGACATGGACAAGACCCACCTACAAAGTTACACAAAAACATTAGTTAATGTTTATATAACAATTGTGCTTAAGCTACAAGCTGATGCATACATGTCACTTAACCTTTAAGATTCTACATAGTTAACCTTTTTAGAATTTATAATAATTATAATTACCAGGTCAAAATGTGAACCTGTTTATGTGACCAGAGATTAGTTAAACATGTATACGGGTTTGACGCAGAACTGACTCGGACCCATTCTCGCTAAACCTATATTCGCAAGTTTTGTGTAGTGATGTTTGTTGGAAATTTACACCCTTAATGCTGTCTGTGTGATTTTGGACTAAAAGTTTTTTTTTTTTTGTATTTTTTTCTTATAATGATGAATTTAATCTTATACTATATGTTATCTTTGCATTACAGCCTGCAAAGCCAGGGGTTCTGATCTGAGATGCCATTTCAAGGTACTTGTTCAGTTGTTTCTGGTTTTCAAAAGTAGACAATGTATTTAATCTCTTTTAGATATGTTGCTCCATGTGTTATATTCAATTTGTTTGCAGAATGACTGACAAATTTATTATATATAAATACACATGCTTGTTAATGTTTGTCACAATGGGTGAACCTCTGTATGTTGATTTAAGATAAAAATCTGATCTCCATGTCCCATTTTTGTTGGTTTTTGTGCTATGATAGGAGCTTTTCTTTGTTTGTTTCTTAACTGGCACAATATTTTTAAGAATACAATAGTGTTTTTACATTATAATTAGTGATTACATAATAACTATTATGTGTGTATATATAACTATAATTATTGTTACGTACCTTGCGCTAAGGTACCTATATGCTGCATAGCGAATAACGATAAAATAGCGTGTGTTATGTTATATATAGCGACACACTAGAAATAAATAACCTGTTATATACGCTATTTTACATGTATATTAACCAAAAACCTAAAATCCAGCTATTTATAGCTATATTTAATCACTATCTATATTTAAAAAAATTGAAATCTCGCTGTTTATGGCTACATACTTTGGAGCGACCTTTGACCTATACGCTACGCTATTTGCTATAGCGACCAGTATTGACAACTATGGTTACGTATGAATTAGTTATTAGTTCTATATACATAAATAATAATAAAATTATTCGTGAGTTGAATATGGAATTGATAATACATACATTTTTACTCAAACCTAAAACTTTTGTGATGCATCTCACATTTATTATCATAGGCTCTTTTTTTCTTTTTTTTTTTTTTAAATCAAAGGGCTGTCTTTCTGTTAGAAGATTGAAAACCTAGTTTTATACATTTTATTTTAGCCTTTATAGTTATGACAATCTCATATAACAGAATGCAAGTTGGAGATTTAATTCTATGTTATGCTTTTGTTTTTATTTTATTTTTATGTATACATATTATAAAAGTTTGGCATAATGTTAAGCGGATATCAGATTATCTTGATGTCTATTAAATGCGTATCTTAAGTGGTGTCTGGGGATGTCGAGTTTAATTACTGTCTTATTTTTTTGCAATTCATATAAATGTCACATTGATAACAAGCATTAACTAATAAAGAATTGAAACAATTGTTATTAGCTATCTATTAAATTTTTTTTTTTGAATTTTTGTAGAATACGAGAGAAACAGCGCATGCTATCAGAAAGTTGCCTTTGATCAAGGCAAAAAGATATTTGGAGGACGTTCTGGCCCACAAACAGGCTATACCGTTCACTCGTTTTTGTAGGGGTGTTGGGCGTACAGCTCAGGCAAAAAACCGACACTCTAATGGTCAGGGTCGGTGGCCTGCCAAGTCAGCAAAATTTATTTTGGATTTACTCAAAAATGCTGAAAGCAATGCTGAGGTATGTTGAAGGATTTGGGTTTATGTTGAAAGATGAAATTCTCTTTTTTTATTAAAAGAAATGTATTTAATTCTATATAGAGGCATCAAATATATTCAATATTCTTTAGCGTTTACCTTTCTATTTTATTTTGTTTAGAGTAAAGTACACAAATGGTCCCCGTGGTTTATCAAAATTTTGGATTTGGTCTCTAGCTTTCTAAAAGTACAGTGATGGTCGCTATGGTCGCTGTTGTTTGCACTTTATAACTTATTTAGTCCACAACTTTACCAAAAGTCACATGGATGGTCCCTTGTGGTTTGCACTTTATAAACGCATTTGGTCCCTAACTTGGACATGCTGAAACCTTTAAATTTGTTCACTAGGGACTAATTGTGTTACAAAGTGAAAACCACATGGACCATTCGTGTACTCTTGGAAAGCTAGGGACCAAATCCAAAATTTGGGTAAACCATCGGGACCACCCGTGTACATTACTCTTGTTTAAAAATAGTTTACATTTTCAAAAATGGATACTAATAAATTTTTTCTTTTAATCTTATTTGCTTTTATAATTTAATCTAACTAGTTTGCCAAAAAAGTTTGTTCTTAATCTCATTAAGGGTATTTTTTTTTGTATTTTGTTAATTGAAAGCTGTATAAGTTTGCATTATCTAAAGTTGTGTTTTTAAACGATTATTTTGGGACTGAAAGAATAAATATTCAAATAGTTTTGTTGGCTGTTTGCATTAAAAACACATATATGGTGAAATTTGACTTGTGTGGTTTTTGCTGAATTTGATTTTTTTTTTAATTCATTCAACTCATTTGGGATAAAACACAACCCAAATTGATGCAAGTCATAATCAATGGATCAAATTTGTTACTATAATTTTTTTTTGAACGTCCAACATAAGAATCGCCGGGTACTCCGTACGCGGCACCCATTGGCCGAAAGGTAGCCCGTGGCAGCCCAACCTGCACACCCACAGAGCCCCTAGCCCACCATGCCACCAGTTTCGGGGAAAACCCGACCCTGCACCCGCCCGAGGGCACGACAATGCAGAGCCGGTAAAACCCGGGTGGATTAGGAATCGAACTCGAGACCATTCGGCCAGGAGTCTTTCCCTCATTTCCATAACCACTGAGCAGGGTTAATTTGTTACTATAATATGTAAAGGATTTTGCTGTTGAATGAAGGTTAAAGGCTTGGATGTTGATGCACTTTTCATTTCACACATTCAAGTGAACCAAGCTCAAAAGCAAAGGCGTAGAACATACCGAGCTCATGGAAGAATTAATCGTAAGTATTCTGTGATTTAGTTTTGTATGCTTAGGATAATACAGGACCAATTTTACGTAGAGAACCACGAGAACTACATAATAGCGTTTGTGATTTAGTTGGAGAGAGAAAGAACAGCTAAAGCACAATGTACAAGTGTCTATACATTTCTTGCACTCAGCACTTTTCTATGTAAAACTGGTTCTGTAAACGTTCTTATATAGATGTCTTCATAATGCAACTTTGTTCTAACTGGAGTTGAAAATTTGTGTTGCAGCTTATATGTCATCTCCGTGTCATATTGAGCTGACTTTATCCGAAAAGGAAGAGCCTGTGAAAAAAGAGGTAACCCTTTTGCCTCCATTCTGATTATCGCATTTTTAGAGTGCTTCACTTGTAGTTTATTTATTATCAACATTACTAGTAGTTTCCACTTTATTCTGAAACTCATAAATCAAATAGTTTTGACTACCTATTTTATTAACCATTTTCATTAATGATATTTATGTTAGGGGTTATCTAACCATTTTATTAACCTTTCAAAAATTATTTATTTTTTCGTAGTTTTTTGTTTAGGCTCGAACTTTGTTGTATGAAGCTCGGGCCTGAGCTCGTTCAAGCTTGGCGGTCACTACTGTTTTTTTTTGACAAGTTTTAAATAACAAGTTAACAACATTTAATTGTACAAGCTTAAATATCTCCGACCAAACTATTAATATATAAGGAATCAGATGGAAGCCACTTCTGGCCTGTTAGTTTACATTAGTCAATTAGCTCGTAAAAATTCTGTTTTAGCTAAGTTATGAGTGAGTTGCTAGCTACGAGTGAAGTCACCCATTTCTGAGAGTTTTGCTAATTTTGTGTCGTGTTAATTTTGCAGGCGGAATCACAACTGGCAAAGTCGAAGTAGTCTCAGACTTAATCTATGGCTTATTTATTTAATTTTAACCAAAAAAACCTTTCAAAACTATTCTCAGGGTTAATTTTGTCGTTTTTGGCTTCTACTTGTGAACACAAATTTTGTTGGAGACTTTTGTATTGGTGCCTAATATATTTGTTTTTGGATGTTTTCTTTTGAGTCTTATGCAATGAGTATGAGTATGTGACAAGAGGGAAATAGGGGTCTAAAATTGGTCATGTTGGTGCGTCAACACGAAAATCATTTAAGATACATTTTTTTGTACGCCAAATGCTACCATCTACACCAATTAATGAGTTGATTTGGGTAAAAAAGAAATTATATATAGGTTCGTGTGGGTCTTCTGTAGTTACAAGTCAAGTTGGTTGACTTAAATTAATTGTCAGTTTTTCACTCATAAAACTGTTCATTGTTGATTTGTTGTCACCACCACTGTGGCGGTCACCACCACCGTTGTCGCCACCCTGCCATCATTGTTATTTTCTGGTAGGGGTCTCCATCAACCATGCCAATACTCGTTGGACTAACCACCTTAAAATGAGTAAACTGCCATTTTGGTCTTTGTGGTTTGGCCAATTTTGCCACTTTAGTCCAAATCTCAAACTTATTACATCTGGGTCCCTGTGGTTTGCATTTTGTTGCCATTTTAGTCCAAAATCCAAAAACCCTATTTTTTTGACTGTTGCAACCTCCTATTTTGTCCTGTAGTGCAGGGACATTTTGGTCATTACAAGTTTTATTATAACAAATTTCTAATTAAAATAATAAAACAAAATTCATAAATGACCCTATAAACTCAGATCATCTTCCTCCCCCAGATTAACCCTAATCCACCGCACACAACCACCTGCCTCTCCAACTACCACCATCTATACCACCACAACCATCACCACCACCCAACCACCACTTTCAGTTGATTCAATTTGTATATCATAGCATTGATTATCAGCTGATTTCATCTTCATCTTCATCATTCATATGATTTTATAACCACTGCAGTGGCCGTGGTAAAGTCGCCGGAGACATGTCATCGTCATCGCCGCCTCACCGATCTCCGTCTACTCCTACATCTCATCATCATATTCATCCTCATCCACCTCATCTGCAGCAATCGTCGCCGTACGTTTCACAGCGGGTTAATATTTGCACAAGCAATCGCTGTAGAGGTTGTGTTTGTGTTTGACTTTTGGATTTCATATGGGCCTTCATCTTGAATTTGGGAGATTCCGAGTCGGAATCTGGGCCTTCATCTTGAATTTTGACTTTTGATTTGAAGTGTAATGGCATGAGATCTTGAAGAACGAAGAACACTCGTGTGAGGTTGCAGAGGTTGTGTTTGTGTTTGACTTTTGGGTTTCATATGGGTTGGGTTTTATGTTTTGTGTTAATTGATTTTGGGTTTCATATGTCGCTGAGCTACCTGCGTGGAAACCCACAACAACAAACCCTAGTTCGACTTCAGTGACAGTGACGGTTAATTTTGAGCAAACCCCAGATCAGTTGCAGTGTTAGAGAGAGGGACGAGAGAGACACAGATGGGTGTTTAGAGAGAGAGAGTAATGGATAATTGCAGTGGTGGTGGTGGCTGCTGTGGTGAGGAGGTAGTGGTGGCGGCTGTGGGGTGTTTAGATGATGGTTACCGGGAATGGGGTTTGGATGAAGATCTGGGGAAGATGAAGATCTGGGTGTTTTAGATGATGGTTGCAGGTCAAACTTTTTTATTTAGTTTTATTATTTTTAATTGAGTAAAATGACCAAAATGCCCCTGAACTAAAAGACAAAATAGGAGGTTGCAACAGTAAAAAAAAATGGGGTTTTTGAATTTTGGACTAAAATGGCAATAAAATGCAAACCACAGGGACCCAGATGTAATAAGTTTGAGATTTGGACTAAAGTGGCAAAACTGGCCAAACCACAGGGACCAAAATGGCAGTTTACTCCCTTAAAATAAATATAGTGGAGGAAACCATTTTGAAATTTTATTTTCTAGGACTCATTTCAAGCCAAATTAATAGTCCGAACTGGTTTTCACCCGAACCAGAGTGATTTTTTAAAACTTCTACTTTTGATCCTGAGTTCACTTTTACCTGAATCCGTCTTGACTGACACCCAACTGACCAACTGTTTATTCAGGTGAAACACACTTTACGCTAAACATGTGACTTTTAAAATATTAAAATAAAAAAGAGTTAATTACTGTTTTCATCTCTGTGGTTTGTCAAAAATCACTATTTCAGTCTATTAGTTTAAAAATTGCGATTTCAGTTCCTGTGGTTTCACTTTCGTAACCATTTCAGTCCACCTCGTAACTATTTCAGTCCCTGTACTTAACAGAATAATGGATTGAAATGGTTACGAAAGTGAAACCACAGGGACTGAAATTGTTACGAAGGTGAAACCACAGGGACTGAAATCGCAATTTTTAAACGAATGAACTGAAATAGTGATTTTTGACAAACCATAGGGGCGAAAACAATAATTAACTCAATCAAAAAGCTAGAGGAAGTTGGATTCTAACTTCGATACGTGCTAGCAATAATTCGATTATTATTGTGAAATCGTTACTAGTCAAAAAATTATGCTTGGCAAAAAGCATTTTGGAGCCTAAAAGAGTAAAAGATGATGCTTACAAAATATAATATCTATTAAAGGAAAAGTTTCGCTTGGACAATAGAACCGACACTTTTATTTAAAAGAAAGAAGATGTCGGAAGGAAGAAGATGAAGAAGATGTTGGAAGGAAGAATAAGAAGATGGGGCTAATTAGGGTTTTAAAATGGTTTATAAATATCTTGGTTGTGAAATGATAGATTTGCTCCTCACATGAGGGGCACGTGATAGTCTTTTAACGTTTGAAATGAACGGCGTTTGAGGTGGGGAGTGTAATAGAGATAGGTTGTATAGATCAGGGAGTAAAATGTCCGTTTTTAAAGGTTTGGGGCAAAAACGTTAAAACCATCAAACCACAGGGAGCAAAATAGAAATTTACTCTAAAAACTTTAAGTATTTTTATAATCACCGATCTTGAATTTTAATTAATATTAATATTAATAGCATAATATTATTAATAATCATTTATTAGAATTAGATATTAATTAAACAACATGGTTAGTTATTTGATAAAAAAAAATGTCATGTGGCATTAGTTGCAATTTTAAATAAGAAAATAACATGTGGGAGTTTTTTTATTAGAATTAGGGGATACGGCGTGGGCGGCAAAGTGGTTCGGCAAAAGGAGTTTGCCGCTCAGGAACACCACCGCCAACCATCTTTGCCGCGCGCGGTGAGGGGATGGGATCGGTGTTTGGTTACCGATCGACAAAGCCACAATTTTGAACGTTGGGGATGATTACCAACGGCTATATAGCCGTTTAAATTAAAAAAAAATATATTTTCTTTTTAAATTTAACTATAAATACCTAACATAAATCATACCCAAATACATTCAAATTTATACCCCAACCAAACCAAAAAATACCAAACATTTACCCAATCATTACAAAACAAAATGGCGGATGAACTCCCGTTATGGTTCCCACCCGATAGTAGCGACGATTCATCCGATAGTAGCATTCTTTTTTTCCAAAATCTCATCGAAGACGCCGAACTTCAAGACACGGGCACATCTAACCGAAGGAGATATATTGAACGTCAACGTGAGGTGGGGCATGAGACACTCATGGCGGATTATTTTGACGAAGACCCGAAATACAACGACGATATTTTTCTACGAAGCCCATGAGGAAAAACATCACCTTCCAGGTATGTTCGGTAGCCTTGATTGCACCCATTTCGTTTGGCGATTTTGTCCCACAGAGTATCGAGGCCAATATATGCGAGGAGATCACCGATACCCGACTGTTATGCTCGAAGCGGTTGCATCTCAAGATTTATGGTTTTGGCCTGCTTTTTGCGGTCCACCGGGTTCACAAAACGATATCAATGTGCTACAACAATCTCCGTTATTTTTAACGAAACGAAATGGAACCGCGCCAAAATGTCCATTTTACGTTAACAACCATTTATACAAACGTGGTTATTTGCTCGTGGATGGAATCTACCCTCTGTGGTCCGTGTTTGTGAAGTCGATCCCATACCCTCACGAAGTAGATGAAAAGAAATTCAAGAGGCAACATGAGGCGGCAAGAAAAGACGTCGACCGGGCTTTTGGTGTTTTGAAGGCGAAATGGGGTGTATTGAGTCGGCCGATGCGAGCAAGAACCGTTAGAAAAATTAGGAGTGTTGTGTACACGTGTATTATTTTACACAACATGATTTTGAAAGACGACGGAAACGCGATAGCACCAGTGCACATTCGGGATCCTCCGGTCGAGCCCGCTCTAGACGATACGGTGTTGGATGAGTTGATGGATGAAGACACGCATTGGAGACTAAAACACGATCTCATGAATCATCTCGCAAGTCAAGATTTACCCCACCTTTTGGTCGATTCCGATGAAGACTAGTTTAATTTATTTCAAGTTAATGTAATTTTATTATTTTTTAATTTAATGTAATTTTGATGTTTTTTAATTTAATGTAATTTTGATGTTTTTTAATTTAATGTAATGTTATTGTTAATTTATTCTACATTTATTATGTCAAATATTAAATATACTAGTTTACAAAAATTAAAAAATAAAAAAAAAGTTTATCAATTTAGCAAGTGTCTAACCATTGCCAACACCTTTTAACATAGTTTAAACATTTTTACTGAATGACGTGGCACACTCTTATTAGTTGGTTGATTTTTAAGTAACTACCCTTAGGGTGTACGGGGCACCAGCGGGGAGGGGGATCGGTGACCCCAGTCCCCGATCGGGAACACCGCCGCCATTACCGCGGGGACCCAAATCGGGGAGGGGAATCGGGGAGGAGACACCGCGTTGAAATGGCACAAAGATTGAGGAACGGTCCAATTTTGTAACGTTGGCAATGGTTATAATTAAAAAAAAAATTCAATTTTAACCAATATAAATAACCAACTTCAATCTAATTTTTTACCACACCCATTCTCAAACTTATACTCTAAAAATCTATCAAATACAACACAAAGCCAAACCGAGTAATGGAAAACCAACCCCGCGAAGCCAAGAAAAAATCTAAGGGACGCGGCTCGCAACCGTCTCGTGGTGGTTCGAGCGGTGCAAGTGCGCAACCACAACCCCCTTTCGGATATACTTCACAACCCCCTTTTTTTTACCAACAACCTTTACACCCATCCTTTTACAACACCCAACCACAACCCCCTTTCGGCTATTTCAAAATTTGTTATCAATGGATCCTCAAACCCTCGCCTTCGACCCGTATGGTTTTCGTTCCCCACAAGTTCCATCTCCACGAGAAAATGTTGAACGTCGTCTACCTATTTACGACGACGAGGACGAGAAAGTAGTGCCCGAAACTCAAACTTTGGGCGATTATGAAGAAGACACCGGCGACGATGAATATAATATGGATGAAGACGCCGGCAACGAAGAAGATGACGCTCGGGATAAAAAGGGAAAAATGGAGAGCCAAAAATGGACAAAGGTCCAAGAAGAGGCGTTGGCGAAGGCGTGGGTACATTGCTCTACCAACAAAAAGAAGGGCAATCAACAAAACCGCGATAGTTTTTGGCGTAAGATTTTAGATCATTATAACGCCACCGTTGGCGGAAGTAACCGGACCGTGCATCAAGTACGGTCTAAATAGGGCCCGATGATGACCAAAATAAACTTTTCAACGGCCTATACCAACAAGCGGTAAAAATTATAGTTTTTAACATTGTATATTTTTTAATTTTGTTTAGTAAGTTCATATTTTTTTAACACTTATTATTTTATAATATGTGGGATCGCTGATGTGTGTAAAATGCAACATATAAATTACATCAAATGAGGCTTAAAACTAACCCTTTTTAAGTACTAATGTTGGAAAAAGAGTGTTTTTGTCTTCCTTTTGTATTTTCAGGATTAAATGAGCTCAAATTCACAAAAGAAGCAAAAAGACAGCTAAATCTAACATAAATACAAGAAAAGGAACATAAGTGGATTGCCCGTCCTCCCAAGCAAAATAGAGAAGGCAAAAGACTGAACACGCCTCGTGCTCAGCCAGCACGGGGCCGTGCCCAAGAAGCAGCAGAAAAGACAAACCTATAGAAGCTTCTATTGCCCACCACGGGGCCGTGTCCAGTGAACACGGGGGCGTGGCGAAAGTACAGCAGGCGCATTAATTGTAACTGCGAATTACAATTAATGAAGAGAAAGAGTGTCAGACAGGCACGGGGCCGTGCCCAGCCTTCTGTTCAGCCTATAAATAGGAGTGCTTGGTTTCATTGCAACTCATCCCTTGGCACACCACCTCTCTCACACTTCATCCACCACCCACCACCACCATAACACCATCATCCACCACCATCATCCATTGTCCATCATAGAGTGTGTGAGTCGTCTCGGGATCCAAGATTGATCGTAAGAGTTCTTGACAATCAAGGCCATGTTTGCCTAAGTCTCTTACATCACTTGGTGAAGACAAGTGTTTAGTTTAATACTTTTTATTTTCAATCTTTTGCACTTTTTATTTGGTTTTGTATTAATGACTTTAATAACTAGTTGCTTATGTTGAAGGTGATCTTTCCTTATCGTTTGTCCGTGGTGTCTTGGCATTTTTTTACTGTCTATATAAAATAAAAGATTTTCACCATTCATATCTCCACGGTCTATATGGAGGTATGTTGGCTACCTGGTCGGGGGTTAAGGGAACGGTTTGGTAAGGGTCTTGCCCTTGTTCAGCGTTTAGAGGTCCTGCAAGGGACCTGGGTCAAATTTAGTAGGATCTCCTTCAATGCCCATAGGTATTGGATGGCGGGGATCCAAACTCTTTGACCCCCTCATAAGTTAACTACTATTAATACTATAACCCGACTATTTAGGACTGTATCCCTGCTGACTCAGACTACTTAGTCGAGGGTAACGTCACCGCCAAAAGCGGGGCCTACCATAATTTGCATTAATAACTTAATTCATTATCTTCCAATAATCCAACCCTTTAGGATTGTATCCTTGCTGACTCAAACTACTGGGTTGAGGGTAACGTCGCCTTCAAAAGAGGGGCCTACTACAATAACTAAGATAATCTCTTAAACAAGTGCAAAAGTGCGAAAATAATTAAAGGTTATACTAATACACGAGTCGGATCTAAGTGATTCATCTTGTCTATCTGTTTTTATTTTTATTTTATTTTTCAGCATTTAGTTAGTTTTTATTTCTCTTAGTTTAAAAATCTTTTCTAACATTTTGATTTGATTAGACGTTGAGGATAAACCGGTACTAAAAGCTCTTGTGTCCTTGGACGACCTCGGTATCTTACCAACACTATACTACGTCCACAATGGGTGCACTTGCCCATATGTGTGTTTAGTGTTAGTAAATATCGTGTTTTATAAATTTAAAACTTGGCTAAAAGTGTAAAAAGGGCTTAAATTATACATCAAAAATATATTACACCTAATGCACATCAATCGCACACGAGGAAGCGGGTGTAACGATCTCAGCGTGATGAAAGTCGCTTTAAAGGAATTTAAAGATAAATATCCGAACGGTTTTCAACATGTCGAGGCGTGGGAGGTCGTTCGAAAACACGAAAAATGGGCCCAAGTCCCATTGTTGGGTGAGGAAGGGGAAGGTTCGGCACAAAAAAGAAAGCCCGTTGACGTGGACCCTTCCATACCCGATATGAACGAAGACCCCTCGCCACAAAGAACAACGGCGAGACAAGCGTCAAGCGACATCGTCCGAGGGCTCGGCCGAGTTGGCGGCACAATTCAAAGAGTACACCGCCATGAAAGAAGCGAAGCACGCGATGTGTTGGTACACTACATCTGTTGATTCCGTCTAGGTGTCTAGGATCAGGTCTTACATCGTATTGTATAGCATAGGGCACGTAATACAAGAAAACAGGAGTCTGTATAGGTGTTATTTGCTAGGACCGCTCATAGGGACATAGGGATGTTGGGTCGCTTATTTGGCATGTATGGACCGCTTATGTGGATGTGTCTGGACCGCTCATATGAACATGTGACATATGAGCGGACCCAAACCACTATATATAGGGGTCTTTAGGGCGGTCCTCATAACGTGTGTGTGAAATTCCACGCCGAAGCTCTGCCGGTGTGACGATTGTTCTGTAAAACGTTTCAAATCAATAAAACAAGCAGTTAGGAGGAAGAATAAGCTATATCTACTTGCATTTCTTATTATTCCGCATCTGAAACGCAAGAGACAACCTCTGAACGACTCGTTCGGGTCAGTAAACGATCCTACAAGTGGTATCAGAGCTTGGGAGGAGGTTTTCTGCAGATTGTAGCTGTTTTTCATTGTTTCTTCTCACTTCTACACCTTATTTTCTCATTTCCGGGAGATTTCACGATTGAATTTCGTTCAAAAACTCACAGACTGTGTATAATCATACTTAGACAAACCCTTGAAAGATTCAGGCCGAAATACAGCTTAAAAACAGATCAAAATATGTTCGATATGTGGATCGCTCGAAGTGACATCATCGTGAACCGTTCTTAGATCACGTTTTGGACCGCTTATTCGTACAATTTTTGTTCTGGTTCGCTCCAAATTTGCAGTTGGACCGCTCGTAAGACAGTTTCTGGACCACTCGAGTGTACATTTCTGGATCGCTCCAAAGACATCTTGGACCGCTCATTTGGATCATCTTGGACCGCTCTTAAGACATTTATTTCTCTGGATCGCTCATTCGAACAACTTTGGTCCGCTCGAACGATTTTTAAGTTTGGACCGCTCCAAAGGACATTTCTGGTTCGCTGTTCTGTCATCTTCATTAAAAAAACGTGTTAAGACAGTATGGATTCCGAGTTTTACAACGCGTTTGCTACATCGACTACCCCAGCTGCAATTGCTCAAGCAATGAATTTGGAAAATGAGACGGGAACGACTCAAAAGCCTCCTAGATTGATGAGCATTGAGGAGTATTATGGGTGGAAGGATCGGTTTGAAAACTGGGTCCAGGCAAATCATCTCAGATCGTGGGAATGCATATTGAAAAAGTACACATTGCCTCGAACAGATTTGCAAGTTGTTAAAGAGATATCTGAATTTACCGATCAAGAAAGAGCAATGTATAGAGCCGAGAAAATGATGATCAGTTTGTTGCAGCAGGCGATAAAGGAAGACATATTCATCTTGTTACAGCACGACAAAACTGCTAAGTCAATATGGGATGCTCTTAAGGTTAAATTCGAGGGAAGTGAAAACATGATCAAGAGCAAGAAAGCACTGTTAAAGAAAGAATTCGATCTGTTTAGCAGTTTGCCAGGAGAGGATACTAAAAAGCTAATTGAAAGATATTGTCACCTAGTGGATCATTGTCGATGTTGGGAGTTGAAAAAGGTCGTGAGGAATGGGTAGATAAATTGGCTGACGCGTTACCTCAGAAAGAGTGGGGAACGTATTTGATGATTTTAAAGAATACTGGTGTGTATGACGGGCTGACTATTTCACAGTTCATTGAGAAAATAGAAAGTCGGGATCTTGAGCAGCAAAAGATCGCTAGGATGAATAGTCCAAGTGGTCAACAGGATGTGAAGATGTATTACAGGGGTAATATTCCAGCCACTGAGTCTGAAAGAAGTCCGAAAATTCAAACCGCTTTCAGTGCTGGTGATTCATCTGAGAAAGCTGATCAAAGTTCGAACAAGAGTAGCAGCGGGTTTTTATCGTTTCCAAGTGTGAATCCGAAAGAGACTAACACGAGTTTTCAGTCTCAGAATATAAAAACCGGAAACGGATATGTAATTCAGTGCAACATAGCTCTTAACCTTCCAGAAGGCCAAAGTTTCTCTGAAGACACTGCGAAAGACCACATGGCACTTCTGGGTTCAGTTCTGTTATCCTATGAAGGTCTTGTTGCTGGTCGGATCGGAAATCCTATGCTCACCAAAGAGGATTACGATCAAATAGACGCTGAGGAAATGGAACTAATGGATATCAAATGGTGTCTTGCAAGTGTTCTTCGTCGGGCTGAGAAATTCAAAACCATTACCGGGAGAAATGACTTTCTTGATGCTCATGTATCTACTTTAGGTTTTGATAAATCTAAAGTTACTTGTTTTCGATGCAGGGAGAAAGGCCATTTCAAGCGGGAGTGCAAGGGAAGAGAAGCTAGCAGAGCACAAAATCCATTCGGGAAAGATGATTACTATCGCAAAGCTATCTATCAGCAAGTCGGTCAATCCCAGGAACCTCAGACAGCTCATGGGAGAAAGATTGAAGATCCCAAGAGAGCATGTTTGGTAGATTTCAGTTGGAGTGATTACATATCATCTGAAGCCACAGCAGCACGCATTATCGATCAAGATGATGAGAAACTACCAGAAGGTTTCAGTTGGGATATGTTTGTGGATGAGAAGGGAGAGTTCAAAGCCTTCATTGCCAAGATCGTCCGGGAGCCATATTTGTTCGCTACTTGGATGAGATCTATCGGAGAGACTGTGAAAAGTGAAGATGAAAAGTCTGTGTCATCTGATGAATGCTCAGACAGTACTGATAACCTTTCAGAACATTCTGAGGAAGTGTCAGAAAGTTCAAATGAAGGTTTACAGGGTTCAGATGAAGAAGTACAAAATTCTGATAAAAGTGTACAAAATGAAAATGTTCAAGAAAAAGCAGTTGTATTTGATAAAACACCGAATGTTTCTGATGTATCAGATGATGATTCTGATAAGTCTGTAAAATTTGATCAATCACCAGATCACAGCAGCAGTGATGATGAGGAAGAAAAACACATAAATATTGCAAAAACTCATCTTTCTCCTGAAAGTTTTCATTTTTATTTTGCAGAAAGAATGGAGAAACTGAAAGAGAAACGAGCTGCTAAAGATTTACAGACTGAATCTGAAGGTGATATTCAAAACGCTGAGAATGTTGCTGAGAAGATTACTGAGGATGTGAAAGAAGAAGAAAAGGTGATTGAAGTAGAGAAAGTGGTTGAAGTTGTTAAAACAACTGAAGTTGAGAAGATTGTTGAAGTCATCAAGCCATGTGAAAAGTGCTTGGAAGCTTGCAAGAATTGTGCAGCCAAAGACGACATCATAGCTGAGTACGAGAAGAAGAAGGAGCAGTTACTGTTCAACCTCAATTATGTGAAGGAATCGTACAACGTGTTAAACAAAACAGTAACTGGTCTCTAAACAACAAACTCAGAAAGAGAACAGGCGCTGACAATGATGAATGCAACTTTAATGTCAAAGCAAAAAGCTATAAATTTCTATATCGAAGAAAGTGCTAAGTGGAAGCAAGAGTTGGAGACAGAGAAAATAGAGAATGAGAGAATTAGACGTTTATTGCAAAGTTATTCTAGTTCTGACTATCTAATTGATCGTATTTACCCAACTGTTGCAAGTATGGAAGCTTTCAAAGATGAGAAGCTAAAAGACAATAAAGACTGTGGTAAGAAATCAACTGTTAGTTACAACAAATGTCCACCTCCAATTTGGGATGGTTATTCACCTAGGAGACCAAATGAGGAGCAATTGGAAAAAAGCAGTCAATATAAAGCTTAAAACCGACACAACTGACAGTTTACCAGATAACATAGATATCACGTATACCTCGTCCAATACTGATCATGAGTCTGTTCTAATCAAAAAGGTGATCGATCAAGTGTTGGATACTGATGAGGAGTCTGAGTTGAAATCTGGGTCTGGAAAGTCAAAGTCGTCTGTCAACAGTCAAAATTCGTCGGAAAAACGGTCTTATAGTAAAGAATTTTTATTGTCAAAGGCAGATTTGAATGATGAAACATTCGAAGTTGTGTATACTTTGAATGGTTCGGATAAATTATATTACAATAAGGAGTTCCCAATAATGAGTATTAAAACGGAACTAATAAACAAAACTTTCAAACTTACAGAGGTGAATATTCCAGAATTAGAAGTTTTGAAAAGTTTTGAAAAATCTAAAAGATATACTTCTAGAGTTCAGCAACGTTTAAACAAGAAAAAAGGTTACAATTCTGGTCCTGGTTTTCCAAAGAAACCTAATCAGAATCGTAGCTACAAAAAGAAAGGTCTTGGTTTTATTCCACCAGAAAATGATAAAAATATGAAAAATTCTAAAACAAAATCTGAATTTGTGTCAGGAGGAAGTGCTGAGGAGGAACAGCAGAAACCATTCTGGAGACAGTCTAATAAAGAGTTTCTTGCTGAGAGAAAGAAGAATGGAGCTGATATATGTTATCTAAGAGAGACTAGAACCTGTTATAGATGCAATGAAGCTGGTCACATTGCATGGAATTGCTCAAAAAGTGTTCAATCAAAACAGAAAGTTTCTCAGAAGTTGAAAGAGAAAGTTGTTGATGTTGACACACCAACTAATAGATCTAAAATGTTTGAGAATTCAAAATTCGAGGTTGGTGAGTGTTCAAAAAATAGGTATGAGAAGAAAGGAAAGGACAACCAGGTGTGGGTTGCAAAGAAAGATGAAGTGAATGTCGGCGATGAATCTGGTTCCACAAAGCCAGAGGAGCCACAGGTTGAAAAGAAGATTTCAGTAAATGATGAGGAGTTTCCATCATTGAAGTTTGAGGAAGTAAAGAAGAAAGTAGGAAAAATTGAGATTTCGAATCAGTTTTACAAAGAAAAGAATGAATTTGATGTCGAGAAAACATTCAACGGGAATGTTAAGAAGATATTTGGGAAGATGTTGAGTGGGAGAGCTAAAGGGGTTAAAGATTTTTATGCTACTAAAAAGGCAACATACAACCCTACAACTCAAGAACTGAAAGCCATCAAGTCTGAGAAGACTTGGATGGAAGTCTGTTTTCCATGATAGTCGAAGGACTATGCCGGAGATCCCAAGTTTATATCGTGGATCAGGAATCGGCATCATTCTAGTTTTTGAAGTGTTTGTTTGAATGATTGTGATTAATGTTTGGATGTATTTACATGTGAAAGGACTACGCCGGAGCTTCCAGGTTGGCAGGTGAGAAGCAGGAATCGGCATCCTGATTGGTAAAATGGTGATGTAGACGTAACATTCCTACAAGTGGTAATCTTGATCTTACAAGTGGTATTTGTGGTTATATTTTGAGATGTTTGTATTTTTACAAGTGGTACAGTGATTCTGAACTGAAAATGGTAAATCAGGGACATTAAATTGTACTTGATTTACTATTCATGACAAAAGATAGACAAAATGATGAACCACATCCTCGTGTTTAAAAGATAAACCTACAAGTGGTTTTTATCAACACAAATTCATTTTCCGGAAAAATCATTTTGATTAAAACAAACTTAAGTGTTTTGAAATCTAAATGAGAAAATGGTTTGTGATAGGGGGAGTTCTGATTGTTTATGCTGAGTGAATGGCGATTTGATGTGATTCAGTGTCAGTTGTCAAGTTTCTGTACAGTTTGTTTTTACTTTTTATGTTTCTAGTGGGTCAAGAGTCTAGAAGTTTTCAAATTTTCTTTAAAATGTGTTTGCATTTTAGGGGGAGTAGGGAAATTTCAGAAAATCCAAAAACATTTGAAAATCCAAAAACATTTGAAAAAGCCAAAAACATGATAAAATTCAAAAATGAGTTTTGTAGCGAAAAAGAGGAAATGATAGTACATCAGTGGACTATCACGACACGCTAAAGAATTGAAAAGTCTAAAAAGTGTTAAACAATCTTACTGCGGATGTGTCAGTAGATTTTCGCACATTTAGTAAATTGAAACGAGATATAAACCTAATTCAAACTTGCTTGATTCGTGGGTAACTATTCTTGAATATATGGGTAACCCCTGAAATCTTGTTTGAAAGGTCCCATATTCTAAGATACTAGGTCTTTATACTCAGTGATATCTGGGGTATTATCCCGGGACTTCTGCTGAATGGAAGTTCTGACCTAGTCCCCGGATAATACTTTCTGCTAAAGCTTTGAAACATAAGCTTCGCCCTCAGCATGCTGATGAAACAATAAAATTGATAGTCGCTGCTGTCAAAATGCAAAAGATCCTCTAAAGGGGACCCACCAAAAGTCGAGCCGTCATCTCTCTGCTGAACGGAAGTTCTGACCTGAGCTCTCACGGTTTCGCACCTAACCCCTTTACAGATATCAGCTGTGGTATACTCACCTGTAAGACTGAATATTTGGGATCTGGATATGGGAGTATATTCAAGTGGAGTGATACACAATTAAGTTTAAGTTTCTAAAACATTAATATCGTATCTCGAATCGATTGAACTTTGTGTTGAGAATTTAAAAGGACAAACATACTGACAATCTAGGTAAATTGTTTAAAACTTAAAATGAATTCAAGCTTAACGGTGTTGGTGATAGGTCTCAAAAACTGATATGATCCTCTTGCACGAACTCACAAAAATATTGATTGTTAATATTACATTTCTATATGTTTTTGTCTTCAAGTGATGTCAGATAATGTCTCTCAGAAAATCCAAAAAGATTTTTTTTTGTGTTAGCATAAATTTTGAAAAAGTCAAAAAGATTTTCAACAACTGATGTTGGAGAACTGATTTTCAAAATTCCGAATGCTAAACATGATGAGCAAACTTTGAGGGGGAGTGTTTGTGTAAATCTAATTGTTTTCATTAATCTATCTTCTTCAAGTGGTTCATCATAAATTGATTGATAGAGAGTCATGTGTTGGTGCACAGGTATTTGATATGTGATGAAATTAGAAAATTTATTTCTGAGTTAAGATTGTGCAGGTAACCAGGTTTCGATTTCTAAAGATTTCTGTTGAAGGAGAGCCTAGTTTCAATCCTGGAAATCAATTCAGAAGATCTCTGTTAGAGTCAGGTTGATTGATTCTAAAAGCCTGTGAAGATCAGACAACGATCCTGAAGATGTTACTGAAGAACAAAAGAATACCAGTGAATCGAGAGAGGGAGTCTGAAGATAGAGAGAAAGAGAAAGCCCAGAGACTGATCAAGATTGAAGATGTGAAGACACGAAGACGGTGCTTGATAGTCGACTCCATCAACATCTGAGGGGGAGTCTGTTGGTACACTACGTCTGTTGATTCCGTCTAGGTGTCTAGGATCAGGTCTTACATCGTATTGTATAGCATAGGGCACGTAATACAAGAAAACAGGAGTCTGTATAGGTGTTATTTGCTAGGACCGCTCATAGGGACATAGGGATGTTGGGTCGCTTATTTGGCATGTATGGACCGCTTATGTGGATGTGTCTGGACCGCTCATATGAACATGTGACATATGAGCGGACCCAAACCACTATATATAGGGGTCTTTAGGGCGGTCCTCATAACGTGTGTGTGAAATTCCACGCCGAAGCTCTGCCGGTGTGACGATTGTTCTGTAAAACGTTTCAAATCAATAAAACAAGCAGTTAGGAGGAAGAACAAGCTATATCTACTTGCATTTCTTATTATTCCGCATCTGAAACGCAAGAGACAACCTCTGAACGACTCGTTCGGGTCAGTAAACGATCCTACACAATGGAATTGGAGGCGATTGATTTGAGGAAGAAAAAAGAGTCGGAGGCTCGCGAGCTCATAACGGAACAACGCGAGACAATGAGAAACTACGCGTACGATCGAGATAAGAAAACATTCCTCAAGCCGCACGACGATGCCCCGCCGGAAATGTTGCCGTTCATCCTCGCCCGAAAGCGCGACATCGCTAACAAGTACGGGTGGCCGTGCAATTTCTAAAATTTTTATTTTCTAGTTTGAATGTAATTTTTATTTTCTAGTTTGAATGTAATATTAATTTTCTAGTTTGAATTTAATTTTTATTTTTATTTTCTACTTTCAAATGTCTTTTGTTAAATTTTATTTAATTTTTATTAATATTTTTTTATAAACATGCATAATTATAAAAAAAAGCAAGTTCCCTAAGAGAGGAGTGCCACCATCAAATTAGGGTGTAAGGAAAATTTAAGAGAGGAGTTGACATGACATAACCTAATTAGGTGTGCGTAAAAGAGGGCACTCCCGTAAGAGGGGAGTGCCCCTCTCACCCTTAGGTTTAGATGGATGATAAAGCAGCACCACGTTGTTCCCATATGTTGATTGGGCATATTATTAAAAGCGGCACAAAATTCGAGTCACTGTCTTACCCAAATCTCGTCTCAATCTTCAAACCCGACACTACTGACGTGGGTCTGATTCTCTCAAAATATTATTATATATTCATACCCATAACATCTTATTATTCACACCTATCACAACAAACACACAATCCCCTCAAATTCTCCTCTTGTTCAGGTAACAATTTCTTTTTTTTTTTTTAGAAAAGAAATACATGCTTTGGTTTTTAGTTTTTTTTTTTTTTTTTTTTTTTTTTTTTACCATTGGTTGTGATTTCTTTTTGCCATTGAATCAGTTCTAATTCTTGATTTATTTTCTTATATATCTGCAAAAGATCTGTTAGTTGGATGTGTGCTTATTTGTGGATGCATTTCCTTTTGAATAGCTGGACACGAATGTGATCTTAGTTTTTCTTTTCTTTTCTTTTTTGTCAATAAGAATCCTAATTGTTTGGTTTTGGGCTTCTATATGCAGTAAATATTATATTTATTGAAGGTAGGAATTTGTTTTTACTTTTGTTGTCAAATGACTGATAATTAAGATCCATTAGTCAAATTAGGGGTGTTTGGGTAGGTTTTGGCTTATAACCGGGTGGAGGGTGGTGGTATAAAGCCGCTTATCACGCCATGTAGGCGATACATAATCGAGGGGCGTTAAAGATTTTATTACACGTTGGATCGGTTCGGGGACCCGCTACTTTCGGTTTTTAGAGAAACTCCCACTGGTTTTTTATTTGGTTCGGTTTTATCGGTCAATTCGATTTTTTCACACCCCTAAGTCAAATATATGTCCTTTTTTAGAAGATAAATGCTTGATAATCATTCACCTAAGTTATGGTTAAACTTGTTTATATTTTTCATTTGATGAAGATAAGTATTTCTAGTATGAGGAAAAAAGGCCTAAGTTAGGGTTGCTGTAGATTTACCGTTTTGAAATGTTACTCAGGCCTAGAAGGAGTGATATATATAGTAGTATCCCCCTTTTTTATTTAATTATTCATTCATTATTGGGTGTTTGGTAAGGTAGGTGGCTTGTGTTTGATAGTCTTAACGTTTTAGACTTTTATAAGTTTAGTATTATTGTTATAGAGCTTGTAGCAAATAACAAGAATCATGTGTGAAATTTTGCACTTTATTTAGGGATTAATTAAGACTAGTTTCATTGATTAATCATGTCACATAATAATAATTAACGAAGGAATATGATAATTATTGGCATAATTACTTACCTTATGGTATTGAATATTGATAACATCCTACAAATAGCACCAATTAACCAACTTTTTTTGTTTCATTGTAGGTGGTTGTGCACATCTAGATAAAATGGAAGTTAGAGGGGGGTTAAGCCAATTTCTATGGCCTTGACTGGTATAATCTATTTCTTATTCTTCCATTTCATCTTCTATCTATACTTTGACTCTTGTGGTCAAACAAAAAATTTTCTTGTATTCAAATTTGATACTCTTTTTTTCTAGAAAAAGTTGATAACCCCTGTTAAAAAATCGATACAAGTAAGGGGTGCAAACGAGTCGAGCAGCTCGCGAGCTACTCGAGATCGGCTCGAGGAAAAGCTCGAAACGAGCCGAGCCTTATCGAGCCTTAGTGTAAACGAGCCGAGTCGAGCCGAACTTATTTAAACTTGTTTACAAGCCGACCTCGAACCTAAAAATAAGCTTATTTAGTAAACGAGCCCGAGCCCGAGCTTTACTTATCGAGCTCGCAAGCCTAAAAAGTCTATTATTTATATTATTTTTATTTAATATACTAATTAATAGATAATAAACGAGCCGAGCCCGAGCTTGATAAAATACAAACGAGCCGAGCTCGAGCTCTCATAAGTTAATCGAGCTCGAGCTCGAGCCTGGCCGAGCTCGGGCTCGGCTCGTTTGTACCCCTAAATTACAACCGTCATCATCAAATATGTACCCGGATAATGGTCTAACGAGTCAAATGGGCCAAACTAGCTTGTTAGAAAACGACACAAATAGGTTAACTTAAGAAAAAAAGGTTGAAAGGTAATGGGTCAAATTGTGGCACCATCGGGTTGACAGTCGGCCATGATCTAATATCGATGCTTAAACTTTGTAAGTCATTTTATTAAAAGTTTTGATTATCATTGGAGTTATAATTTTGCAATAATGTGGCACTAGCTATTATTCGAAAAACGGACAAAAAGTATTCTGGGTCAACCCAACCCAACCCGACTCCACTCGTACCAATATTGCCCATTTTGGCTCGTGCAATGTTCATATCTTTCTTTCTTTCTTTCTTTTTGTTTTGTGATTTTTAATTCATGGTTTTACTTAATATGTGTAGATCACTCACTGCATAAGGTTAGAAGCAAGTCAGAAACTCTAGAAATTTGTGTTTTTAGTGGTGAAACAAATACAAGTTATTACTCCAGAAATAGGACAACTGGCATGGATTTTAAACCAGATTCGACTAGACTCAAAAAATCGTACGCTTTTAATACTCAAGTGATCAGTACTGCAACTTCTTGGACCCGTAAGATATCCATAAGCGAAGGGTATCATGAAGTTTTGTAATAGAAATCTTAAATTTTCAATTTCTTTTGACATTCATTTCTTCTAATTAAGAAGAACAAACTGATCAACTCTAGCCTTTAGCACTTTAACATGGCTGCATCTGTAAGTGGAGAGACCAATGCTTGTTTACATTCAGTTGGCGATGACTTTGACTGCCCGATCTTGCCCGGGCTGCCCGACGATATAGCAAAGTACTGTCTTGCCCTTGTCCCAAGAACATACTTTCCAACAATGGGAACTGTGTCAAGGAGATGGAGGTCTTTTATTATAGTTAGGAGACTTTCTGGTTTAGTTGAAGAATGGATTTATGTTTTGAGTATGGATACTAACGGAGATGGGACCCACTGGGAGGTCTTGGATTGTTTTGGAAATAAACAGGCAGTCTTACCTCGGATGCCAGGCCCCGTGATAGCGGGCTTTGGGGTTGTGGTTGTTAATGGGAAGCTTATTGTTATGGCTGGGTATTCGATGGTTGCTGGTGTTGGTTCGGTTTCTTCTGATGTGTACCAATATGACTCTTGTCTTAACAGGTTTGTTCGATTATTTAGAGTAAAATGCCATTTTCGTCCCTGAGGTTTGACCATTTTTGCGACTTTCATCCAAAGGTTTGTTTTTTCGCATCTGGATTCAACAAGTTTGAATACCTGCCATTTTCATCCGACTTGTTAACTCCATCCATTTTTCTCCGTTAAGTTAGGGGTATTACCGTCTTTTTAGACAATTTTTTTTTTATCAAACTAAAAACTCTATAAGAAATAAAGTTAACAAAGGTGGATCTATATTTCTTATAGTGTTTTGTTTAATAAAAAAATGTCTAAAAAGACGGTAATACCCCAGACTTAACGGAGAAAAAATGGAGTTAACGAGTCAGATGACAATGACAAGATTTCAAACCTTTTAGATTCAGATGCGGAAAAACAAACCTTTGGGCGAAAGTCGCAAACTGGCCAAACATCAAGGACAAAAATGACATTTTACTCGATTATTTATCTTGTTAGTAATTTTGACTCGTATATTTATGAATGGTTCGATTTGGGTTGTGCTTTACCGCAAACGGGTCAAATGTGATTGCAGCTGGAGCAAGCTTTCCAACATGAACGTGCCTCGATATGATTTTGCATGTGCAGAAGTAAATGGTATGGTTTATGCAGTTGGTGGTTATGGGGTGGATGGAGATTCTCTCTCATGTGCTGAGGTGTATAATCCAGAAACCGACAAGTGGACTTTAATCGAGTCGCTTCGCCGCCCACGTTGGGGTTGTTTTGCATGCGGGTTCGAGGGTAAACTCTACGTTATGGGCGGGCGGTCAAGTTTCACCATTGGAAACTCAAGGTTTGTTGACGTGTACAACCCGATAGAGCAGTCATGGTGCGAAATGAAAAACGGCTGTGTGATGGTGACCGCTCATGCTGTAGTTGGAAAAAAACTATTTTGTATAGAATGGAAAAACCAACGAAAACTCGCTATTTTTAACCCCGAAGACGGCTCATGGAAAATGGTGGGGGTCCCGGTTACTGGAAGCTCGAGGGTCGGGTTTCGGTTTGGAATTATCGAAGATAAGTTATTGCTTTTCTCACTTGAAGAAGAACAAGGAGGAGGTAACACATTAATGTATGACCCAAATGCAACTACTGGCTCAGAATGGCAGACTTCAAAGATTAAGCCATCTGGTTTATGCTTGTCTTGTGTCACAATCAAGGCATAATAACCAATAATTATTGCATTTCATTTTTCTTTGCAAATCTGTTTGTTGTTGTAGTCAAGTTTCATGTATTATGGATACCTAAGTTATATGTACTTATTTAGTCTGACAATCTAAGTGTGAAACTTATATTTATATCTAAAATATTTATAGAAAATTTACGAAATAATAGTAATAGTAATAGTAATTACAGTAACTTTTTCACATCCTTCATTCATTCAGTTTAGGTTTACGTTTGTCTTGGGTTACTTGTTTTGTTTGGGTTCAATTAGAATAGTGGGCTTGTTTGGTGGTTTAATGGTCGAACGGGTATGGGCTTAGCCCAATGTATTAGGGCATCTTATGTATCTATAAATAGGGCATTAATAAATTGATTTATTTTTAACTGTTTGTTACTCATAAGTTTAATTGTTTTTCAGAAATGGATCAAACCATAACCATAACCACGATGTCGGTTAATGGATAACCATAACCATAATCGATCGGTTATGGTGGTTATGGTTATTCGGTTTTGATGGTTTTAGCGGGTCCGTTATGGGTGGTTAACCGTTTATTTAGCTTAGCTAAAAATAGCTTATTTTTTTTAACATGAAATAAATTGTCATTGCATATTTGTATATATTAGTATATTACATAGTATAAAAAATACATATAATCTATAATATTAATACCAATTATTATCGAATATTGAAATAAAGTGATATGATACATTCCATAAATTCAAATAAAAATCCAACAAAAACCACAAAACGATATGAAAAACCAATAAATACTAAAAATCTTCAATAAACATCAAATATTAAAAATATGGTGAAATGTCCTAAATCCTACAAAAAATTATTACATGTCGGTTTGGTTCGGTTATTGCGGGTATGGAAAAAATGATAACCATAACCGACCCGCTACTTTCGGTTTTCAAAAAAACCATTAACCAACCCACCGGTTTTTTATTTGGTTCCGTTTTTTCGGTTCGGTTTTGTCGGTTAATTCGGTTATGGTTCGGTTAATTCGGTTTTTTCGCACACCCCTACCACCCAATACGATTTACAACTAATGGCCAAAGTTACAAATCAGGCCGGAGCTAGAAGCATCACCATGCCGGTTCTTGCATTTAATCCGTTTCAACATCGACACGGAGGTCAGGCCAGGATCCGGGAGGTCGGGCCGGCGGTTCGTCTAGTTAAGGTCGGGCCGTTTTTTTAATTAAAAAATGCCCTAAATGATCTCGTATATGCCAGGGGTGGATCTATGTAGGTGAAGATGAGATGAAATGAAGGTTTTCCGGTCGATGGAAACGAAAATTCCGGTAGATGAAAAGTTGCAGCGGTAAGCTGTTCGGATAAGATGAACTCACTTGAACTGTCCTTTTTTCCATTTTCCAATATTTTAATAACTATATCCCATATATTCGTACATTTGTAGCTTGTACATTTAGGTTTAAAATATGCACATTACTTGTTTTCTTGACAAAAATATCCTAAGAATAGATTTATCTCATTTTAGGTTTATTTCTTTTGATAAAAATGAAATCAAAATTACGTCCGAAGTGACAAAAAATTAGAAAATTATAAACACAAGATTAAAAAAAAATTATAAAGATTACTTGTTTGTTTTATTTTTTTTACTTTGTTTATTTATTGGATTTGTTGTAAAACAACGGTCTATTAGCAACCAATATATAAGTATATAAACATGAGAACAAAACTATAAAATCATGTAGAGAATAGAACATGGATAATTCTTATTCATTAATCTATATACACCATATACAAATGCCTCTCTCTATATATAGGCACATACATTAATAAAAAGAAATTAAAGAGATAGGAGTTATGTATGTGGAGAGTCACCATATTAATGATACATTCATAACACTCACCCTTGACTATCCACATACCTTTAATACGCTTGGTGATGCTGCCTCGTTAAAAACCTTGCTAGGAAAACCCAGTGGGACAAAACTTCAGCTAAGGGAAAAAGAGTGCAGCGCGTATTTTCTTATTCTGATACTTCTGGATCAGGTATGTTGTCTCGTTAAAAACCTTACTAAGAAAACCCAATGGGACAAAACTTAGTTAAGGGAAAAAGAGTGCCACTTGAACAAATCTCCCCCTCATTATAATATGTATCCTTTAAGTAACATGTGTCCATCTTCCTCGAATGTTACTCAAAACTTTTGTAGAATAATTTGTTGTTTGATGCATTGAAGTGCAATACTTTATATTGAGTAATGTTGTAAAATCTTCTTATGAGACTTCTAATGCTTCCTCTTGCAAACAAATACCATAAGATCCACTACTATGTTGTGTTACATTCTTTACATCTACGAGACTAACGAAACTAGTTTTCATAGGTTAGTAAAATATAAACACATATCATTCTTACCTTTAGGGTATCGACATATCTGATTTACCATTCAAATGTCTCCTCATTGGACATGTGCTATATCATGTTGATAAATTCAAATAAGAAAAATATATCATGCATAGATAGAAAGAAATATTAATGCACAATTGTACTTTAGCCATGGTACTTTTGGAATGAGAATCCCTACTTTGGTAGGAGATGATAATAGTCATTTCTTATAAAAAATGACTTAACAACCTTTAACATACTTTAAGGTTCAATTATGTCCATACTAAAATATCCAAACATCATCTTCTGTACTTGAGGGATTAGTAAAATATAATTACATATATACTCGAACTGCAGTTCGAGTAATAATTAGACCGTGCCAAGGTCATTCAAAAATTCACCCTATAAAAGCTCGACAATTTCTCTCGATGATGCCTAGACATCATTACTGTAAATTGCGATTATAGTGAACTTTTAAAAGTAGAATGTTCATAGAATATGGCTAATTTAATCAAACTTATATCCCTCTTTATGCGAATATCTCGAGTTGTACAAAACTCGACCCAACTATTTTAGCTCATACGTATTTTGTCAACTTCATATAGTACGTTCTTGAGGTTTTTGTATCAACGCTTCTGGCATTATCAATCCATGAGTGAATTCTGCCCATCTTATCCAAATATACATGTGCATTCACTCTTCATGAGTTTTGCTACATAAACTTACCCATATAACACATAGATATCTATATCATATGCAAAAGTGTCATGAACACTTGCTTTTATCTTCAAAATCCAAATTGTACCATGCGTGTACACTATTTATTAAGATATCACAATCACTTGGTACAAGTTTCTATGTACATTTCTTGGTGCACAAGTATTACATCGTTAAGATGTTTCAATTAACCTTTTAAGCACCCAATTGCTTTAGAAACTCATCAGGAGTTTCAATTATATCCAACGTGTAAAAAATCATAACTTATTTGTGACACCTGTGTCACTGTGACCGTCAAACAAATGCCAAACCAATGAAATTTTGTATTTCATACTTGGGAATTGTGAAAATATGTGTATCATTTGCACATATCAATTCTTGTTCGATTTCGGGCTTTAAGTCGCTTTCTGGAAGGTTATACACGATCTGATGCGTAAATATAACCAGTTTAATGCAACAAACACTCCGGAATAGTGAGATAGGCTTAACATACCTTAAATAACCTTTACATAACTTAGAAATAAGTTTTGGATGGTTTGGTATACCGAAATCAAGTTTATTCGCTTACAGGGACTATTTGCGTCAACTTGCAAAAGTCTGCCGTTTCGTAAGGCAACGTATAGTCCGGAACTTGATCATAAGTTAAACATACCATATATAACCTAAACATGGCTTAGAAATAAGCTTTGATAGGTTCGGTGTGTGAAAACATGCTTATATGATCTTACAGGGACTAAAAGTGTCAAAAACGGCGTAAGTTTGCATTTTCGCGCATATCTTACGTTCTGGACACATCTGGACATCCAAAATTTTTGTACACACTAAAATATTTTTGTTTTAGTGATCGCCATGCAAAAATTCCATTCGTCGCTTAATTTGGATCGTTTTCGCGTCCGTTCGAGTTTCGTCGTAAATAACCGAACAACGTGACCGTACGACCAAACGAACCGACATCCGAGATATTTTTGAGCATGTTTTGAGTCCCATATGCTTTAACTTCATTTTAGAGCCTTGAAATGAGGTTAACGGGGTTTAAACGCATCGAAAAAGGCTTTAAACACGTGCAGGGACCATTTCTGTCAATTTTGAAACTTTGCTGAACCTGATACATGCTAGCGTAGCGCGAGCCCTAAGGCCTATGCCCTAGCGCTACGCGAGCGCCTCATCTGGGCAGAAAGTGTGTTTTCAGCATCTGTTTGCAAATTCAGGGGCTGTTTTGGTAAATTCTTGGTGTGTTGAGCAAGTTTAAGTGTTCTCCAAGGCTTTGCACCTGCTCCTAACACTTGTATGGATGAGATTTATTCCTTAATGGCTAAACAAAACACTTGTTGTGATCCTATGAACTTCCCTCAAGTATAAATAGCCAACACTTTCATTGTTTCATTTGCTCATTCCTCATTTCCTCTCTTCACATCTGCTTTGGAGCTCTCTCTCAAGCATTTGGGACTTGTCTTCTTTGTAGAAAAGATAGCAAGGAATATTGTGAGCCTTCTTTCATTCTTTTTCTTGCTTTTTCCTTATATAGTGCAGAAAGTCAAACAGTTTGGCCAACAGTTTGACTTTCGGTTTTGACCATCAATTGGTCAAGTCAAAGTTCAATTGAACTTTGACACGTGATTGTAATCACGATAGTTATAATCCTTCGCGATTATAACCGCTGATTACCACGTTATCTAGTTGTAGTGTCGAGTCAAAGTTTCGGTCAAAATGCGTTTTAGCACGCATTTTGCCTCGGAACTACTTTAGGGTATCAAAACACTTTGTTTTGATACCAAATCAGTAGGTTAGACATGTTTTGACATGTCTAACACGACACTATTAGTTTGTGCTTGTTTAGGGTCGTGAGGTAAGCGGTCTAAACCACCGCTTAGCCTTTCGAACCCGACCCGTTTGGTCGATCTTTAGGATCCGACCAAGCTTAGTTAGTGATCATAGTTGCATAGGGAATAACCACTGAGGTTATACCTTATGATCACATAGGATTGGTTAGTCATTTGCTTGTTAGCTTGTATGCCCATAGGAAATGACCAAAATGCCCTTTTGAAGCTAAAATCCGTATTTTTGCCTATGTGAACATATTTTTGACAAGTAATCTGATTTAGTAACATGTTTAGGGATAATTGGGCATGTAAGACTTGGCATAGCACATAGTTAACCATCCGAACATAGTTTTACGCTAACGACGCCTTATAGTAGCTTATGTTACCATAACGTGTCGAAACGGGTCAAAAGCACTTAGGTAGGCCTTTCAATCAGAATGTAGGGTCTATTAAATCATACCATATGAGTTCAATTACTCATTTGATTTATAGAACCTCATTCTATCCTATCTCCCGATTTAGGTCCGGTTATTTACATAGTTACCTATATAGGGTGCCGTTTGATTCCCTAATCACTCTAGCTTTGCTTGGTTGTTGTTCAAGACTTCTAAGCACCCTCAGGTGAGTACATAGTCCCCTCTTTTACTGTTTTCAAACTGTTTTGGGGTGGAACACATGTGCCTACTTGATACTTTCATGTTTCCCATGTTTTTATATCATATACTTACTATGTTCAATAGTACATTATTAGTACACGATTTCATTGTGTTTTGCTATGTATGTTCACGTAACATGCTAGCACATTGATTTCCATATACTACATTATGTCGCATATGCTCATCCAGCATATGGACACATTGTTTTACATTTTGAACCGTTGTAACCATATGATCATTTGAACCGTTGTAACCATTTGATCATATGAACCGTTGGTAACCATTTGACTATGTGAACCGTTAGTAACCATTGATTATGTGAACCGTTTATAACCGTTGACTAGATGATCCGTTGGATTATGTGAACCGTTTGTAACCATTTGACTATGTGAACCGTTAGTGACTATTTGACTATGTGAACCGTTTGTAACCGTTGATTGACACGAACTGTTTGAATCTGTTTGAACCGTTGGGTTAGGGAAGTGATTAGGTAACGGGGCGGGTATAATGTGTTAAAAGCATGGTGGATACGCCGCTGGTACTTCCTATATATAAGTGCTTTTAATACATTATATATCGTTGCGTTATCTAGATCACTTGGGCAATGGTAAACAAAACAAAGTTGTAATACAAGGTTTTCCAACAATATATTATACTATTCGAGTTTTATTCCATAAACGATTTACAAATCTGGATTTAATTAAACAAATGTTTTGGGGTTAAGAATCATGGCTACGAGATTTTTATAAAATATAACCAATTTGATTTGAGTTGGTTATTTATGTCGCAATACTATACTTTTCAAAACAAGGTTTTTTTTTTTTTTAAATAAGTATTGCAATATGTAAAACGAGCCATGAATCTGAAACTCATACAAAACCTATGTACTCGCCGGCATTTTTATGCTGACATACCTATTTTCACATGTGTTTCAGGTACATTAGTTGATGGCATTTGATGATGATATTGGTGTATTCTCACATAGGAATGGACAAGGCCTTAGCGACTTTAAAACTTGGAGGATAATAGTTGTATTTATCTAATTTGTATCAAAACATTTAGTTCAATAATTCAATAAAACGAAACTATTTATTCCATGGTTGTGAAACAATGATTCTGTTACAACACTCCCCGACGTTTCCGCCACGTTTTGTTGTTTTACGTGGTCGGGGTGTGACATTATTCAAAATCCGAATATGTATACAATGATCACATTGTTCTCGAGAACTTACTTTACATGACCTACATAATTTAATCCTTCGGAACTTTCATGTAAACTCTCAGTATCAAATGATAAATAACATTCATAAGACGAATATCAATTCTCTCTCTTTATGTTACCAGACTAATAAAATATTGGAAAGTCAATGCATCCACCACTGGAGAATACGTCTCCTTATAATCAATCATATGTCTTTGCGAAAATTATTGTGCCACCAATTTTTCCTTATATCACTCAATTTGATTTTCACATAATTCGCATAAAAGGCCCATTTATATCCAACATATTTTACAACTTCAGTTGTATGTACTGTTGGTCCAGATACTTTCCATGTCATTAGAGAATTCAGCTTTGCCTTATTTGCGTCTTTCCATTTTGGCCAATCATTTCTTAATATTCATTCATAGGTAGATCTTAAATCTTGGTCCTTATCATTTTATCATTTCAAGCGCTATTTTATATACAAAAGTATAACGACGTCGATTTTTATTCGATTCCATATATATTAAGATATGATACAAATTAATGAGATCTCTTTAATTTCAGGTACCTGAGGTTCTTCTGGAACCATCATGTCTAATGTCTCTTTAGGAGACTTTTTTTAATATAACCTCGACTTGACTATCTTAATTAGTTGCTCCAACTTTTGAGGAACTTTATTATTAGAATCGACTAGTCTACCATGATTCAGACGTGCAATAGACTCATTATAAACATGTGGTTGTCCTTCTGGGACAATCATCTTAATTGGAGCATTAGTAGTTGGTATATGTGACATAGTCACCTTTTTAAGGTCAGTGAATGTGTCTGGTAATAAATTCGCTAATCTTTGTAATTGAGTTATCCTTTGAACTTCTGGTTCACACTTTTAGCTTTAAGGATCAATGATAATTCATACCAACTCATTTCTTTTCCAACTGCTTTTTATCTACCCTTGATGTTGAGAATATTAATCCATTGAGATGGATATCATTCAATTGAGTTGTAAATCAATATACCGTGAAAGGCTCTATTCGTTATCATATATTCTCAACCACCTTTTGGAAATGGAGTAGAACCAAAACAAGCTTCGTAACTTTTCATTATTTACTCGGTCACATGAGCATAAAATCATTTCATTTTTTCATAACTCTTATAATGATATTGCTACTTTAGGAGCATATGTCTCCAGTGTAACAAATGAAAAGAATTTAATCGATTTTTCCTTGTAAATAATGTTCTCTTTGCTTACCATCAATTGAGAAGTAGTTGAGTCGTATAAGATTTATCAATCTTATATCTTACGACCTTTATAATGAGATGCGAGGAGTATGACGTTTTCATGATAGTGATAATAATTAATAAACAATATCTTTGGTTTAGTTGTTCTCTCAATAATATCTACAATAATAAATGATACATACAAAATACAAGCCATACCATAGAAATATGCATGATATTATAACATGTCACCACATTGAATTATAATGAACTTCTATGATATAATCTACAATAATATTTTTTTTTGTCATTTACAAACAACTATTTGTGTAAGTTTGTTTGAAACATACACGACTAGTAAATCCTCGTGATCTTTAATAACATATGACCATACAAAGCACTTAAACTAAATCAACTTCAATAAGCAAATCCGAAAATTAAATCAACTTCAATAAGCAAATCCAAATAATAGTATATGTAGTTAAGATATGGAATCTTTCAAAGACCAATTTACAAATGAATATTAATAATGTAGTGTGCACGCGAATGTATATTATTAATACTAAGACATGTACACAATAAACCATTTAACCATTGAATGTATTAGGTTTATTAGCACCACAACATTCACACTACCTTTACTAAATCATATATTTATTTTAGTAAAATATTAAACCAGTTAATTAATCATTTACAAACACATAAAAACAATATTAAAGGATATATCATAAACAAATACATTCAAATTAACATTCTTCACAAATAATATATATGCCTTAATTTTGACATACTATAAGTCAATCATCATCAATATACTTAATATATGATAACATTCGTAGCATAGCTTACGTATCACATAGCATAATATATGATAATAGATATGATTGTTTAATATCAATTAAATTATTTCACACAATCAATTATAATTATAAGTCTATATCAACTCATGTAATGTATACCAATAGATAACTCCAACCTATTTCACTTGCTTATTCTAAAACTCACTATTTTATCCAAAATGTATAATTTATTAATACATAATTTTAGTAGTAAGTTTTATGGATAATCATTTGGTTTTAGTTCCCATAGAATTTACAACCACTACTAATGCCATAATCAATATCGGCGTAAAGTTGATTTATTTTAGTTAATAAAATATGGAATTTTCACTGAATCAAATATGTATATAGTTTTATAAAAATACTAGTGGCTTAGAGATGAGAATAACACACTGAAGTCATCTACCCGGTATTAGGGTTTTTTAACCTTGCCATAACCCATCCGCAGATACCCAATATCAAATCGTTGGAAACTCGAAACATTACAGTCAAATATTATAAACAATCACATATGATTCACATAGATTTATAGGAATAGTTTAATTTACCTGGTTTTGTAAAGAAATCGCTAGCTTCGTAAACTTGGTTACGTGGCAACTATATGTGGGTGATACGGAGTCGGACCAAGGGTTACAACGGCAAGAGAGAACTCAATTGTCACACCCCAACCGATGGCGGAAACATCGGGGCGCGGCACTGAGCGAAACAGATTGTTCATGAGTATCCATAACAACTATTAATTACCAGATATTTAAAACGTCATGTCCCATACCATAACATATCTAAATAAAATAGTTATTACAAATAATTGTCTCATAAACAAATACTGATCCGACAACTCAGATTTCAAATAAGATAGTTTGTTTGTTTGTTTGTTTCTAGACTCTTTCCAAGCCTCGATTTCATCACACAGCAAACAAGGCGTCCTAGTATCTTAAGCACCTGCCACATACATTAAAGTAAAAGTCAATACACATAGTGTAAAGTGAGCATACAAGTTTGATAATAGCATAATAGAGTTCGAAATCATTTACGCATAACCAGCAAATACAACGTGTGATGTGAAGCACGTAAGTTATCGACATGATCCTATCAATACCAATGACTGCGGGTTGACTGCGCAAGGCAGTTCGTAACACATATTCACCACTGCGAATCATGTGATTAATAGTCCTTAACAACCCCTGAGTGAACAGGTGCTGAGTCCAAACTATAGTACTATCGTTGCTAAGGCAGGTAGACAACAATCTATGTGTAAACATAACAAACAAGCATTCATCGAGTCACGTATAACATGCGGTAGCGGTTAGCGTTAAAGTATTGCGTAGCGTGTTCGATGTGATTTTGAATAAGTAATGCATGTAACACCCAAAAGTGCATAAAGCAAAAAGGGTTCGAGTATACTCACAACGGTAGAGTTAATGGATTGAAGGGAGCGCTAGAGGGAATTAGCCTGAACAGTTAATGATAGCATAAGCGAAAGTCGGCACGTAAAACGGTGTAGGTGTACCAAGGATCGGGTGGCAATCCGTTCAGATGGTCATTTGATTGGATTGACACCTCGTTTGGTGAGTGATGTGTTTGTGTATAATGGTTTTACTTTGAAGTTTTCGTTGTAGTATTTTAAAAATAGAGAAGTATCTCTACCTTTCAGGTCAGGCGATCGAACGATCGTTCGATCAGACAGCAATCCGATTGGCGAGACTTCTCAATTTGAGAATAAGTTCACAGCAAGACGGTCACTCGATCGGATGGCTATCCGATCGGGTGGAAATCCGTACGTACTGAACATGTTGAAAATTGTTTAAGTACCAAAGTGCTAAACGTCACACGATCGGACGGTCACTCGATCGGATAGCGATCCGATCGGGCGGTAACCCGTACAACGTCCAGATCCTTGAAATATTTAAATTAAAGTTTAAGTATGGAACCAAGTGCAATCCGATCGGACGACAATCCGTTCCGATGGTCTGATCGTCCTAACACTTGTTTCTGTTTGAAGTGTTGTAGATTTGAACGAGACGTTTTGATATCTTGCTTGAACAACAGAACCCTTATCTAGGCCCAAGTGACCCGACCGAATAGGAATCACCCTAGTCCGACCGGTTCACGGTTCGAGTTGGTAGTTCATGTTCAAACCCGAAATCAATATCTCTCCCGGATAGAATTCAGATCTGGAACTAATGCATCACTAAGAATGAGTAGAAGATCCTCGAGCGGTACGTGTAAATCATGCTCAGCTAAGCACTTTCTGAGGTTCGAAACGTGGAAAGTCGGGTGGACATTGTTAAGTTCCTCCGGTAGTTCGAGTCTGTAGGCCACTTTTCCGATCCTTTCTAGAATCTTAAAGGGTCCCACGTATCGAGGCGCGAGCTTTCCTCTCTTTCCGAATCTGACCACACCCTTCCAAGGTGATACCTTTAGGAGTACATGGTCGCCAACGTCAAATTCAAGGGGCTTGCGTTGTCTATCGGCGTAACTTTTCTGACGACTCCGAGCTTTCGGTAGATTATCTCGAATTTGGAGGATTTTGTCAGTCGTTTCATGCAATAGCTCAGGACCGGTTAATTGTGAGTGTTCGATCTCGTACCATACAATAGGCGATCGACATCTTCTTCCGTATAATGCCTCAAATGGTGCCATTTGAATGCTGGAATGATAACTGTTATTGTACGAGAATTCGACTAAAGGTAAGTATGCGTCCCAATTACCACCGAAATCTATGACACACGAACGGGGCATGTCTTCAAGGGTATGAATCGTTCTTTCAGTCTGACCGTCGGTTTGGGGATGGAATGCGGTACTTAGATTAAGCACAGTACCGAGAGCAGATTGAAATGTCTCCCAAAGACGCGAGGTAAACCGAGCATCACGGTCAGATATGATGTCGCGAGGCGTCCCATGTCGATAAATGATCTCTTTGGTGTAGATTCGGGCTAATTTTTCTACCTTGTAGTCTTCCCGTATTGGCAGAAAGTGAGCAGATTTAGTCAATCAGTCAACAACAACCCAGATGCTGTCGTGACCTGTGGGCGTGCACGGAAGTTTCGTTATGAAGTCCATAGCTATACTCTCCCACTTCCACATGGGGATCTCAGGTTGAACGAGTAAGCCAGAGGGTCTTTGGTGCTCAGCCTTGACTTTTGAGTAAGTCAGGCATTTCGAAACATAGAGGGCGATATCTCTCTTCATGCCCGGCCACCAGTACTTGTAGCGCGGCACTGAGCGAAACAGATAGTTATGGCTCTGATACCAATCTGTCACACCCCAACCGATGGCGGAAACATCAGGTTGATGTCTTAGAACGACCTAGTCTATAGTCTAAGTACCACAGACCGACTTGTGCATACCCGGTAGGGGTTTTGTACAAGCTTACTCGCTATTTCTCGCTCAAACTCGCTGTACACTACACACTTGTGTGAACACCGCATACTACAGTTTCGCGCAAGATCAGGCTTTCCTAAGGTTGACTTCACACACAAACGAATGATCTGGTTAAGAATAGGTGTGAAAACCGCAAACTCTCGACCATATTACTCGTTCGAATTGCTATTTTTACTATAAAAACAAGAGAATTTGCGTTGAATCAGGAGTGAAATCCATATTTCGACGCAAATCTCCTTATCAATCTCGTGATTTTATCACACCAGAAGGAATGTAGTCGCTAAGTTAGGGGTGAAACCCGAACCTTGATGACTCGTTCTACTCTTAAATGTGGTTTTACAACACTCTCACCAAAGTCTCGACGGACTCCATGTAACACCCCAAATATGCTTAATAGGTTATTTGTGTCTAAAAGTTTAATTAAATTGGTTAAGTTATCTAAGTAAGGTGTAAGTAATTAAAAGAATGAACAATAAGCAAAATTTGACAACAAAGAAAATTGCAAGGGGCTGAATGTGTAAAAATTTAATATTAAACACTTTAGAAATTAAAAACCTAGTGTTGGTGTTGTGGGTATGGGTCGCGAGAAAGGCAGGGGAAGGAGAAACCCTTCTCCTTCAACCTAGCACAAGGAATTCAGAAATTGAAGGTGTTGTTGATCAAAAATCGAATGCATGAAACTAGTTCTTCGCTAATCTAAGCATATTGAACATAAGGTGAGTCGAATTATGTGTTTTAATGCTAGTCGATGAAGTGGGTTTTTACCAATCTATGAAATAGTATGAAATTGAGCTTATATATAAGTTAGAATCACCAAATAGAAGGTGTATCATGCTTGAATTTGATTTTATTAAAGGTTTGGGGGAAAACCCACTTGTTCTAGTAGGATGATGATTTTGTAAGTTGAATAAGTGGAATAATTTCTATGAATAAATGTATGTGTGCTAGAATATTGATAGATTATTATGTGTAGAATGAATGATTTGTGCAAGAATGGTTGATTATATGGATTATGATGATATCTAGTGAAATTATGCATAGGGTACATGTACATAATGCTTCATATGTCGTACGCACACTAGGTGTTTGATGAAATGCCTCAATGACAATCTAAGTAGCTTTGAATGGGATATGAACAAATGGTTTTGTGTGAGAAATTGATATATTGTCCATTGTGATATAAAATAGGAATGGTACTTAAATGTATGTGTTATGGGTGCAAGTGATATAATCTAAATAAGAATGAATTATGTGTAGGATTGAAAGAAGAAGAAGCTAGTTCCGGTTCGCAACAAAAGGTTCAAGAGAGAGGTACGTTAGTGTACACCCTATTTCTATTATGATGTTATATGCATAATAATCTCAATCGAATTGTGTTGTATGTTAAAATTGTGAGATTTGGATTCTAGGATTTTTCGAAAGTAAAAGTAAGATCCGTCATAACGGATTGTAAGTAATGAAGAAGTGATAAAAGATAATGCATCATATCCGGTTCTTTTAGTTGAACCGGGTATGGGAAGTTATGTATGTAATTGACGAAAGTCTACTCGATCCGTTTTTCTCGGATCGAGGTGTGAAGTAAGAATGTAATGACTATGATTGTTCATTATGAACAAATCGAATGAAAGCGATGTAATGATGCTAGTATCCGTTCCTAACGGGTATGTTAAGTAAAGTATGCTTAGCCTCTATTTGAGGTAAGCATGTAATGAACCGTTTAACGGTTAGCAAAGTAATTGAATGATGATAATCCGAGAATGAAGCGAATGGGTTTATTATCTAGGATTGTTAGTGGCAAAATACTAACCTAATTATTATGTTGAATGTAGGTAAATCCTCAATTTAGGCGACTTGGCAATTTGGAGCGAGCAAATGCACACTTTATGGTTATCAAGCGCTTCCGCTATTACGTATTAATGTTTTGGGTCAAATGCTAGTTTTTGTATAACATTGTTAGTGGTTACACTTTCTAACACTTGATGTATGGTTCTTAGTCGTGTCTAGTTAAACGGGTTGTAGACTTGTTTGTTTGTTAATGGTTAAAACAGGGATATGCTCGTCTTATGGACGGGTCATGCCCAAATTTTGTTGAAATCATGCATTAATGATATAACGTTTTTACCATTTAAAGAAAGAAAGATTTGTACATTTTAAAAGTTTATGTTTTTAGCGTCTTTTGGATGGCAATTCTATTTAATGCAAATTCGGGTCTTACAAGTTGGTATCAGAGCCAAGGTTTGAGGATTCGAGCATTTGAGGTGATGCTTGAACTCAAACCGACGACTCGTTCAAAAGTGTGCTCGCTCCAAGATCGCCAATGAGGTAACACGTTAAGTTTTTGGTAAAATACTAGTAGGTGTAATATGTTTGGGATGTAATATATAAGTTAAGCACGTGGATGAGTATTTATGGGGGCCATACGGGAGTTCCAAGGACCGTGTGGCTGAAGACAAACCCGGAAAATGGTTGAATTAGCCAAATAATGTCACAACAGCGTTTTAGCAAATCAAGAAGCCGTCGCCGACGGGCTTCCATGCCGTCGCCGACGCCCCCATTGATCCGACGCACTAACTTGCTGTCTACGGACGAAATGGGCGACGGCCACTTTTTAGAACCCGTCGCCGACGGAAGTTAAGGCCGTCGCCGACGGCTGTTAGAAATGTGATCTGCTGAAAATTGTTGTTTTGCTTGTTTTTCATGATTAGGATTTTCGTATGATCTAAAAGACATTTAGATAATTATATAAGATCCTTATAAACATAAGGATAAGATACTTATGATCACAATCGGTGATCACAACGAAAAAGAATTCGTAAAGAATTAAAAGTAACGATGTGAATAACATAAGGTGAATAATGAGACTTAGATGATCAAGATTTCGAATTGCACGATTACAAGTGTAGTAAACAAAGGTCGAAGTATGTGTTATATGGAAAGCTTATGATTTGTATTAAACAAAAACATGATGTTGTGCAAATCTGGTCGGACAGATTTTCATGTTTTTCATGTTTTAGCCAATAGTACTTTCTGAAAGCCACTTCAACGTTTATTTAGGGTCCATGTGAGGCCTAACATGATATATGTAACCATAATTAGTGGTTACAAATGAAAGAAATTTGTAAAGGTCAAAAGTAAAGTGTCGAATGACACGAAAGAATGCTGAAAGTTTAAAAAGTGAGTAAAGTTTAAAATGTAAGAATGCGAATGAAGTGAATACGGACTAATGAACTATGATGTATGGAAAGTTTGTGAATTATAATTTAAGTTCCCATATTTCTCAGAAATGCTCGTTTTATGTTCCTGTCAAGTTATTAGAAGATATAAGGAGATATGTAAAGTTATGTAGATCGTTGGCGATAAAGCAAAATTTATAAAGGTCGAATGTAACGTATGGAATGGCATGAAATGAATGACGAATGTATAAAGTGGAGTTAGAAACGTATGATAATGAATAATGAAGGAAGTAAATATAGACTAAAGTACTTGGATATGTGAAGGAGCCGGAATTGTTAATAAATGAATATAAGAATGATAAGATTAGTGGTGAAAATAATTTGAAGAATGTGAGTTAGATGGAATTCGTATGAAAATTTTGATGAATGTATGCTTTAATCAGAATTATGCATTAGAGGCTTGTACCTTGTACCTTGTACTTGAATGGTGTGATGCTTATGTGTATTTAATGATTTGCATTGTTATGATTAGGAGGCGAATATGTGCTAAATGCAAATCGTACGAACCTATTAGTAAAGGATGTGTTAGAATTGTGTTATATAGTTAACTTGAATGATATTTACTATTCGTAGGATCATGAAGCATTAGCATGTGATAGTACGTGAAGGTGAATGTATATATGTGTATTGTTTGGAGGATTACGTAAATTGTATGTATGAAATACGTAGAGTATCAATATTACGGTCTATCATATTTAGATGATTACATGTTCAAAAGTTTGAAGTGTGTAAGCAAAACAGTTGACTATCTAAAAGTCAACAATATAGGGATATCATGGAATGGCCCATAGACACAAATGTTAAAGTAAATTGTTAATGTGTTATGTATTAAGTGATTTATGTGTTATGCTTGACGACAATTTTGTTGTATGGATTGGAAATGAGATAACTAATAATAAATGTCTCATTTATAAGAAAATTCTACTAACAAAAGTCGATTAACGCATGAATAGAAAGAATGTGAATTCGCAATCACTTCGAATTTATTTACATGAAGATGTATGCGTGTTTGAATAATTGAAATTAAGTGGAACGTATAAATAAATGAGAACTTGGTAATGTTAATGAAAGGTATGGAAAGGATATTAGTCCAGATGTTAGCTAAGGACGTTCTGTAAGTAAGTTCGAATTGAAGGTATGTACAACACGTACTACAATACTTATATGCAAAAAGTACTGGGTAGTGGTTGACCTTAAAAGTTTATATTGTAGAAGTTAGTAAATAATAATTACTTACAAATATTGGAAGTATTACGTAAGGAATACAACGTGTAATGTAGGATAGTCATTAGTAAGAGACATGATAGAGAACGTAGGTGAATTAACACCAAATACGGTGAATGAACAAATGGAAATGGTATATTAAGAAATGGTCATGTATTGACCGAAGCTCGAGAAAAACACGAGAATCATCTCACTTATGTCAGGTCAAGCTAGCAAAAAGGGGGTCTAATGATTCTTAAAGGAACGGATCAATATAAGAAAGAAAGATAAGAATGAAAAGTATAAGCCTGTGATTGAATGTAAAACAAACTTAAGGAAGAAGGGTGAGAACACCACTAGAAATAGGATGTAGAGTGTCGCGTCGAAACGCACTACATGAATTAGGACATGGAATTAAGTGTTAGGACCCAACACTTGAAGTTGAATGTAGAAGATTAATACGGAAACATTTCATAAGAAATTACATGGGAAATGATATGCCAGAAGAAAGAAAGGTTCGGAGGGAGATGTTTGAATCTGAGAAATTGATTCAACCATGTAAGAAATGAAAGAACAGTATGTAAGAAATGGAATGTATGATATGTTTTAGCATACACGTAAGAAAATTGTGAAAGAAACAATAGGCAAACAAACACCCTGTAGGACACAATTATGAAAGGTTATGTACTAACTATTTATTTATAGATAAATATGATGGAATTCCTAGTGAGGTAATAGTAATAAAGCTAGTGGAAGGATGCCCGTGAGTGGGAGCATATTTCATGAATGAATGAGACTAATTCTGGTACGGAAGGTACATACAAAGAAGTGAATCGATCCGGCACACGGATAACTGACTTATGCACTGAAGGCGAGGTTAGTAAAATGTTTAGTTCTTGATTAATGATTAAGAATCCGTAGATTTAATTGTAAGAGTGAACAAAATGAATGGTAGCATAATTATGGTATGGTATACAATAATCGATCGGTAATGGTCAGCGTGAGAAGGTATGAATGTCATTAAGAAGGAGATCTAAAGGCCTTAAATGAAAGTTTGAGTTGATTTGGTTAAACGCTCGTATGGTGCTCGTACACAACATACCTAGTTGTTATCATAAGTAGTTCATGCAAGGAGCTAATAATAAAGTGTGCGAAGGATTAAATTTGAGACTACCTCAAACTTATAATTAGTTTAAGTTACGGTAGTAATCGTAGAATGATGCTTTATACTCGTTTTAAGTATGAAAAAAAAGTGATTAGGAAGCGGGTAGCTTTATATTAGTACCGCTAAGTCATTAAATGTCTATAGTATACGTATAATGTTATGCTAAGCCCTCATATGAACAAGAAAGTAATTAGAAGAACGTTAGTAATGGAATAATGGGGTTTGCTGGTCATGACTACAATAATGAATTATCTCGTGCATGATTCGTGTGCGAAATGAATAAATCGATTTATTTATATTAGTAAATGTATGAATATGTTACGTTTATTTAGAAAGATAGAAACAAGCTGTAAGTATAAGCTTGTACGACTAATAGTATCCATTTGGAATAAATTTCAATGAACGAACCGCTAGTGATGATGTATGCTAGGAACTAGCGTTATAAAGTGAAAACGACACTAATAAGAACTCTGAATCAGATTCTGACTTATATGTGATTATGAAGGTAATTTGCTTGATTTAAGAACGGGGGGACAATGCGTACAAATACGTTTATGCATGAATGAAACTCTTGCCAAGATCCTGAATACATCTATGCTGTATTAAGCGTTATGAATGAGTAGATGAAAAAGTAAGAGTAGAAGTGGTTTAGTTGGAATGGGAAAGGTTTCGGGGACGAAACCTCTTTTAAGGGGGGTAGACTTGTAACACCCCAAATATGCTTAATAGGTTATTTGTGTCTAAAAGTTTAATTAAATTGGTTAAGTTATCTAATTAAGGTGTAAGTAATTAAAAGAATGAACAATAAGCAAAATTTGACAACAAAGAAAATTGCAAGGGGCTGAATGTGTAAAAATTTAATATTAAACACTTTAGAAATTAAAAACCTAGTGTTGGTGTTGTGGGTATGGGTCGCGAGAAAGGCAGGGGAAGGAGAAACCCTTCTCCTTCAACCTAGCACAAGGAATTCAGAAATTGAAGGTGTTGTTGATCAAAAATCGAATGCATGAAACTAGTTCTTCGCTAATCTAAGCATATTGAACATAAGGTGAGTCGAATTATGTGTTTTAATGCTAGTCGATGAAGTGGGTTTTTACCAATCTATGAAATAGTATGAAATTGAGCTTATATATAAGTTAGAATCACCAAATAGAAGGTGTATCATGCTTGAATTTGATTTTATTAAAGGTTTGGGGGAAAACCCACTTGTTCTAGTAGGATGATGATTTTGTAAGTTGAATAAGTGGAATAATTTCTATGAATAAATGTATGTGTGCTAGAATATTGATAGATTATTATGTGTAGAATGAATGATTTGTGCAAGAATGGTTGATTATATGGATTATGATGATATCTAGTGAAATTATGCATAGGGTACATGTACATAATGCTTCATATGTCGTACGCACACTAGGTGTTTGATGAAATGCCTCAATGACAATCTAAGTAGCTTTGAATGGGATATGAACAAATGGTTTTGTGTGAGAAATTGATATATTGTCCATTGTGATATAAAATAGGAATGGTACTTAAATGTATGTGTTATGGGTGCAAGTGATATAATCTAAATAAGAATGAATTATGTGTAGGATTGAAAGAAGAAGAAGCTAGTTCCGGTTCGCAACAAAAGGTTCAAGAGAGAGGTACGTTAGTGTACACCCTATTTCTATTATGATGTTATATGCATAATAATCTCAATCGAATTGTGTTGTATGTTAAAATTGTGAGATTTGGATTCTAGGATTTTTCGAAAGTAAAAGTAAGATCCGTCATAACGGATTGTAAGTAATGAAGAAGTGATAAAAGATAATGCATCATATCCGGTTCTTTTAGTTGAACCGGGTATGGGAAGTTATGTATGTAATTGACGAAAGTCTACTCGATCCGTTTTTCTCGGATCGAGGTGTGAAGTAAGAATGTAATGACTATGATTGTTCATTATGAACAAATCGAATGAAAGCGATGTAATGATGCTAGTATCCGTTCCTAACGGGTATGTTAAGTAAAGTATGCTTAGCCTCTATTTGAGGTAAGCATGTAATGAACCGTTTAACGGTTAGCAAAGTAATTGAATGATGATAATCCGAGAATGAAGCGAATGGGTTTATTATCTAGGATTGTTAGTGGCAAAATACTAACCTAATTATTATGTTGAATGTAGGTAAATCCTCAATTTAGGCGACTTGGCAATTTGGAGCGAGCAAATGCACACTTTATGGTTATCAAGCGCTTCCGCTATTACGTATTAATGTTTTGGGTCAAATGCTAGTTTTTGTATAACATTGTTAGTGGTTACACTTTCTAACACTTGATGTATGGTTCTTAGTCGTGTCTAGTTAAACGGGTTGTAGACTTGTTTGTTTGTTAATGGTTAAAACAGGGATATGCTCGTCTTATGGACGGGTCATGCCCAAATTTTGTTGAAATCATGCATTAATGATATAACGTTTTTACCATTTAAAGAAAGAAAGATTTGTACATTTTAAAAGTTTATGTTTTTAGCGTCTTTTGGATGGCAATTCTATTTAATGCAAATTCGGGTCTTACACTCCAACGACTTGAAGTCACACCAAACTGGAAGGATGTGTGCCATTCGCCCAAATTCGAGGCGAGAGCACAGTCCCGAAGGCTAAAGTGTGCACTTATAAGCCCTTATGAATAGTCGGACCACTTTGGATAGTCGACGTCTATCTAGCCGAAGGCAATCTATTCTTGATTTCTATGTGTTTTAATTCTGAGCCCGCAACTGCTGACTCTGATATTTGTCAATTTTATGTGATTACACGTTTCAATTTTGGTGATCTATTCGCTTTTCGCTCTTCGCTCTCGATCAACACGCACAACTCACACTACACATCTACCTCAATATGCCCACAAATCGCTGGTCATTGTTCGCAATCGTTGCTCGATACTCGTAATTGCTAAAATTAATCGTTATATGCGCTGTGAAGGATAGGGAATACGTGCAACATGTAGCTAGGTTTCTGTATTCTGACTGCCTCATGTGCTTCTGTGCCTTACGTGTCTATGTGTTTCTGTGCTCTACGTTAATATGTGCTTATATGTTTATGTGCCTATGTGATTATGTGCTTATGTGGATACGTGTTCTTGAGCTTTATGGTAATCGCTAGACTATATTAGGAATAATCGAAATTTGTGTTGAGTCCTGTGGCGATGTCTGTTGCAGACAATGTCGTCATCTAGATCTCGCGCTACTCAAGCTGCTCGCCGAAAGCAGGCCGATAAACACCTCGCCGCAATGATCACTAAGCAAATGGCGAAAGTTGTTCCTCAGATCGTCAGTGAACTGTACGAAAATGTGAGCAAATCTTCCGAAGAGTCCAGGAGTGAAATCCCTAAGGCTGCTTTTAGCTTCAAGCAGTTTAAAGCTTGCAGACCGAAAGAATTTACTGGCGAAGATGGTCCTATGGCCTTATTCCAATGGTTTGATTCGATCGAGGTCACCCTGTGCCAGAGTGGCTGTCCTGACGATCTCCGCATTCTGAATGCTACCGGCGTCTTCCAATCACGAGCGCTAGATTGGTGGCTGGCCGAGAGAAACAAACGCGGAAACGATGCAGCTTATGGTCTGACGTGGGATGAGTTGAAGGACGTCATGTTGGAAGAGTTCTGCCCTCCCCATGAGCGCCAAAAGTTGGAGGACGAATTCTGGCATATCAAGTAGAAGGATGGTGACAATGCTACTTTAACTGCTCACTTCAAGCAGCTTAGCATAATCTGTCCTGATCAAGTCAAGACTCCTGATGTAGCAATCAAGAAGTATATTCGAGCTCTACCTGATTGTGTCGCAGATTTTGTGCAAGCTTCAAAACCAGCAACAATCGAGGAAACTTACCTGCTTGCTGCTGAAATAAACGACAAGCGAGTCAAGTCTGGCTACTGGGATAAAGCCGCCAAGAATCTACATCAAGCTACCACCACACCAGCCGCTGAAACCGCCGCCACTCCGTAGTCTTCAAAGGCCTCTCGTCGCAAGAGGAAGAACAACAGCAACTCCAGCAACAAAAACTGTGCTGTAACCACTGCTGCCCCACTCCAAGCTGTACCAGCTCAGCAACAAACTCAACACCGCCAGGTCGCGGCACCGGTAACCCAAGCACCGCCGGCAAAGCGTGCTTATACTGGTCCTCACCCTGCCTGCCCGACTTGCACCTATCACCACCCAGTGGGAATCGCCTGTAGATTTTGTGTACACTGCAACATGTATGACCATTTCACCGCCAACTGCCGTACAAGTCCTCGACAAGCACCAGCTCCAACTACTGCTCATCAAGCTCTACTTCCTGCTCCTTAAGGGCAACAAGCAGCTCCTGCACCTGCGGTCAATGCTAGAGTCTGCTTTGCGTGTGGTGATCCCAAGCACTTCGCAAACATGTGCCCCAATCGGGTTATGAAGCAGCTCCAACAACAGTAGCAACAGCCTCAGCAACAAGCCACTCGTGCTCGAACTTTCAACATTAATGTGCGCCAGGCTCAGGTTGACAACAACGTGGTCAATGGTACTTCCTTGTGAATGGTATTTATGCTTCGTGTTTGTTTGATACTGGAGCCGATAACTGTTTTGTATCGTTTGAGTTCGAAAAGCTCCTCAATCGTAAGCGCGCCCATCTCCCCTCGACGTTCGATGTTGAAGTTGCCACCGGAAGAACCGTCGCCGTCAACTCTGTTCTTCGTGATTGTACTCTAGAACTCAACAATCACATCTTTCCTATCGACCTTATTCCGATGCAGCTCGGTAGTTTTGATGTCATAATAGGCATGGACTTTCTTCGCGAAAACCATGCCGACGTTGTTTGCTTCGATAAGATGATTCGATTCTCGCTTGCTAATGGTGATCAATTGTGTGTGTGTGGTGAAACTCTCTCGAAAGACCTCAAGCTCATGTCATGTATCCAAGCTAGCAAGTATCTCAGCAAGGAATACAAAGCTTTCTTGGCTAACATTGTAGTAGCGGAGAAGGAAAAGAAAAGAAAGACTGAAGTGAAAGACGTTCCTGTTGTTTGTGAATTCCCTAACGTTTTTCCTGAAGATCTCCCAGGTTTACCCCCGAGTCGTGATATCGATTTTCGCATCGACCTCATTCCTGGAGCAAATCATGTTGCCAGAGCTCCTTATCGACTCACTCCGTCCGAAATGCGCGAACTCTCGAGTCAGCTCCAGGAATTGCTTGATAAAGGCTTCATTCACCCTAGCACCTCTCCTTGGGGCGCACCAGTCCTTTTTGTCAAAAAGAAGGATGGGTCGTTCCGGATGTGCATCGACTATTGGGAATTGAATAAGCCGACGATCAAGAATCGTTACCCTCTGCCTCGCATCGATGATTTGTTTGACCAGTTACAAGGTGCTACGTGTTTCTCCAAGATTGATCTACGCTCAGGCTACCACCAGTTACGTATACAAGAGGAGGATATTCCCAAAACTGCTTTTCGCACTTGATACGACCACTACGAGTTTGTTGTTATGCCTTTTGGTTTAACTAACGCACCCGCGGTTTTTATGGATCTGATGAATCGCGTGTGTAAACCTTTTCTCGACCGCTTCGTCATCGTGTTCATCGATGATATCCTGATCTATTCCAAGTCGAAAGCCGAACACGCGCAACATCTACGTTTGGTTCTCGAGCTACTCCCGGGGAATCGACTCTATGCCAAGTTCTCCAAGTGTGAATTCTGGCTGGAGGAGGTTCAATTCCTCGGTCACATTGTCGATAGTCAAGGTATTCACGTCGACCCCGCGAAGATCGAAGCTGTCAAGAGTTGGGTCACACCCAAGAACCCGTATGAAGTCCGTTCTTTTCTCAGACTAGCGGGCTATTATCGCCAATTTATCGAAGGATTCTCTAAAATCGCTGTGCCATTCACCTCTCTCACGCAAAAAGACAAGCCTTTTGTTTGGGGAACTAGACAAGAGACTGCCTTTCAAACCCTCAAGTACATGCTTTGCAATGCTCCTGTTCTCACTTTACCCGACGAAAACGATGACTTTATCGTCTATTGTGATGCCTCGAACCTTGGCCTTGGTTGTGTTCTCATGCAATGAGACAAGGTCATTGCTTACGCATCTCGACAGCTCAAGATCCACGAGAAGAACTATACAACCCACGACCTCGAGCTAGGCGCAGTTGTTTTTGCGTTAAAGATCTGGCGACACTACCTTTTTGGTACCAAGTGTACGATCTTCACCGATCATAGGAGCCTACAACATATCTTTGATCAGAAAGAACTAAATATGCGTCAACGCCGGTGGGTGGAACTTCTCAACGATTATGACTGTGAGATTCGTTATCATCCTGGCAAAGTAAATGTCATTGCCGACGCTCTTAGCAGACGGAGTTATTTGCACAGAGCCCATAATATTCAAGCCCAATATGATCTTGAAACCCTCATCCGCGAAGCTCAACATTCCTACTTTAATGAACGTACTTTGAAGAAGGAAAGGATTCTCAACGATGGAGCGCAGCTAGAGAATAAGTCGAATGGGATATTCCATTTCTGGACCGAATTTGGATTCCTAAGCGGACCAATTTATGACAGATTTTGATGGACGAAGCCCATAAATCCCGGTATTCTATTCATCCCGGTGCCGACAAATCCTGAGCGAAACAGAATGTTCATGAGTATCCATAACAACTATTAATTACCAGATATTTAAAACGTCATGTCCCATACCATAACATATCTAATTAAAACAATTATTACAAATAATTGTCTCATAAACAAATACTGATCTGACAACTCAGATTTCAAATAAGATAGTTTGTTTGTTTATTTGTTTCTAGACTCTTTCCTAGCCTCGATTTCATCACACAGCAAACAAGGCGTCCTAGCATCTTAAGCACCTGCCACATACGTTAAAGTAAAAGTCAATACACATAATGTAAATGTGAGCATACAAATTTAACAATAGTAAAATAGAGTTCGAAATCGTTTACGCATAACCAGCACGTACAACATGTGATGTGAAGCACGTAAGTTATCGACATTATCCTATCAAACCAAAGACTGCGGGTAGACTGCGTAAGGCAGTTCGTAACACATATTCACCATTGCGAATCATGTGATTAATAGTCCTTAACAACCCCTGAGTGAACAGGTGCTGAGTCCAAACTATAGTACTATCGTTGCTAAGGCAGGTAGACAACAATCTATGTGTAAACATAACAAACAAGCATTCATCGAGTCACGTATAACATGCGGTAGCGGTTAGCGTTAAAGTATTGCGTAGTGTGTTTGATGTGATTTTGAATAAGTAACGCATGTAACACCTAAAAGTGCATAAAGCAAAAAGGGTTCGAGTATACTCACAACGGTAGAGTTAATGGATTGAAGGGAGCGCTAGAGCAGAATTAGCCTGAACAGTTAATGATAGCATAAGCGAAAGTCAGCGGGTAAAACGGTGTAGGTGTACCAAGGATCGGATGGCAATCTGATCGGATGGCCAGTCGATCGGGTGGCAATCCGTTCGGATGGTCATCGATTCGGATGGCCACTCGATTGGATTGACACCTCGTTTGGTGAGTGATGTGTTTGTGTATGATGGTTTGTACTTTGAAGTTTTCATTGTAGCGTTTTAAAAATAGAGAAGTATCTCTACCTTTCAGGTCGGTCGATCGAACGGTAGTTCGATCGGACAACAATCCGATTGGCGAGACTTCTCAGTTTGAGAATAAGTTCACAGCAGGACGGTCACTCGATCGGATGGCTATCCGGTCGGTGGCAATCCGTACGTACTGAACATGTTGAAAATTGTTTAAGTACCAAAGTCCTAAACGTCACACGATCGGATGGTCACTCGATCGGATAGCGATCCGATCGGGCGGTAACCCGTTCAAAGTCCAGATCCTTGAAATATTCAAATAAAAGTTTAAGTATGGAACCAAGTGCAATCTGATCGGATGGCCGGTCGATCGGATGGCAATCCGATCGGACGACAATCCGTTCTGACGGTCTGATCGTCCTAACACTTGTTTCTGTTTGAAGTGTTGTAGCTTTGAACGAGACGTTTTGATATCTTGCTTGAACAACAGAACCCTTATCTAGGCCCAAGTGACCCGACCGAACAGGAATCACCCTAGTCCGACCGGTTCACGGTTCGAGTCGGTAGTTCATGTTCAAACCCGAAATCAATATCTCTCCCGGGTAGAATTCAGATCTGGAACTAATGCATCACTAAGAATGAGTAGAAGATCTGAACAAGCTCCGATTCTATCGGGTTTGAGTGCATTGAGTGTAAAAGAGTTGAAAGAAAGTTGGAAAACCTTCTCTCAATCTTTTTATCCATGAATTCGTGTAGATCTAAGTGAAAACATTGATAAATGTTGTGGAAATCCTTCAGATCTAAGTTGTTCTTGGTGGAATGAAGCCAAACATTGAAGTTCATGAGATCTCCATGATGACATCAACCTAGAACACCTCAAATCCGGTGATTTCATGGTTAATAGTTAAGATTCAAAGATAGAAAGTTGTAGGAGTGCGTGTGGATCAAGAAAGTACAAGATTTAGGTTGGAAACTTACAAGAATTGAGAGAAATCGAGAGAAATAGAGCTTGAGTGCGGCTAGGTCGAGTAGAGAGCATTCACATCAAGTGATGTGACATGTGGGGGTATTTATAGGGTTTCCTAAAAAGGAAAATGAGGAAAAAGGCTGGTCGATCGGGTGTTAGTCCGATCGGGTGGCAACTCGATCGGATGGCCACTCGATCGGATGGCCACTCGATCGGTTGGCCACTTGATCCGTGAGTTCGGCGTGATGAGTTTAGTTGTTTTGATTTTGGGCGTTGAGCATTACGATGCGATAGTATTTTCCATTAGATTACTTTTAATCCCAACTACTATATCTAACATACAATCACTATAATTAACTTGCGTTTAGCGTTTTCGATTCGATTGCGATGCGATTGGTTTGCGATTGCGATTAACACCTCAACATAACATAACATGCACAAGTAACACATAAATAGCACACACACGTAAAACAATATCCAGAACACACAATTCGAGTTGCGGGTGCGATAGCGATAATCGATAAATCGATTAAACATGAGATTAATATGCGATTAAACCTCGATTATCAATAGATACTCCGCATAATACAACTAAAGCGATAACATAAATAGATTAGCTATAAGTCAAAGAGGTCAAAACAGTAGTTGAGCAAGGAGTGATAGATCGCAATTAGCAATCTTTTCTTCCTTTGACTTCAATCTTGACTTTGACTTTGAATTTCGAAACACGGGGTGTTACATTAATGCAAATCAAAACTCCAAATAGCGGTGACCCTCGATCAATGGTTGCGGGGTTTTGTAAAGAAGGTATTTAACAGAAATAAAATCAACCAAATATATTAATATTATAAAATCAACCAAATAACAGATTAATCTGTTGTTTTAGATCATAATCTAAAACTAATATATCACATAAAAATTGGTAGTATGTCCACAGTACATGGATAACAATTGAATTAAATACTTTTTCAATTTGGCATGGATATCTATATAAGAAAATGATATTTTAATCAACTGCTAATTGATACGAGGAATATGAAGTAATCTATAAAATAAATGTTTTTTTATTGAAGGATGTGTTCACATGCCTAGACGCACAGAAAAATAAATTTAGATAAGTTATGTTTGTAAATTTGGATCGGGTTATTAATTTCAATAAATTGACTAATCAAAATCAGAATTTTAATAAAACACTATGTCAGAGCAGAAGAGAGCGGCACCATTAATTTCTTCCCAAACTGTAAGTCTCGTTTACCCATTTACAAGACTGTCGCAAGAATCAATTGAAGAATTAATCTTGATATATGAAAGATTATTTAAATAGTTAGAGATAATTAGTAGTTTGAATTTAAATAGTTATCTAGTTATTTTATTTATTAGGTATTAGAGTTAGTATTGGTTTAGTATAATTAGTTTTAGAGTTTGAGTTTCATTGGGATAGCTTGTTTAGCAAGTAATCAGTTTTGTATAAATAGATAGGTTAGGTTATGTAATTACTTGGATGTTTTGCTTTGTTCTTTATTAATATATAAAAGAGTCATGAGGAGTTCTCACAAAATCGTTGTGTTGCTGCGTTTTTGATCCAGTTGATTCCAACAATTGGTATCAGAGCGTGTAACGATCAAGCGGGAGCAAGAAGAATCGAAGCAAATCAACCCGGTGAAGTCGAAAACCTTCGTGGATCGACAAGGAGAAAGAAGTCGAAAACCTCCGTGGATCGACAGAGAGAAGAAGACTCGAAACCTAAGTGGATCGACAACGAGAAGAACGAAGACTCAAAATCTGAGTGAATCGAGCAGGGGCAAAGACTCGAAATCTAAGTGAATCGAGCAAAAGTGGTCGTGAAGGAAGGTTGTAATTTGAGTGAAGCAACAAAGAATCACGGTAGAATAACTTACGCTCGAGGAAAAAAATATAGTAAAGAAAATCTTTGTCACAAAGTTGGTGACGTGTGGAATAATTGATTTTCTTTGCGGAGTGGTGAAAATACGAAAAGCAAACAGTGGGGGTTTGCATTGGGAGAAGATGTGAAAAGAAAAAAAAACTAAAAAACAAAAGCAACAGAAAGTTTAGAATCAAAGGTTTTATTATTTGGTTTGTTATTTTATTTTAATTGTTTTGAAAGAAAGCTATTGTTTTGAAACATATAAACGAAGAACAAGGGGTGTGATTTCAGTGTGGTTATCAACAATCGATCAAAGTAAAAAAGGTGACAAAAATGGCAGGAGAACAACCGGTTAATACAGGGATTGTTCAAGTACTAGAAAACAACAATACCTCGTTTCAAGTCCCACGATTGACGTCAAAGAATTACAACACTTGGACTATCTTGATGGAGTCGGTATTAGACGCTCAAGGACTTTGGGAGGTGATTGATCCGGTAATAGGTGATGCCGTGGATGAGAAGAAAAACAAAGTTGCTAGGGCGGTTATTTTTCAAGCGCTACCGGAAGACATACTTTTACAAGTTGCTAAAAACCGAAGTGCGAAAGATATTTGGGAAGCTTTACGAGTAAGATTTCTTGGCGCTGACAGGGTTCAAAAGGCTCGATTGGCTTCGTTAAGGAGAGAATTCGAGCAGCTTCGAATGAAAGAGACAGATTCTATAGAAAACTTTGCTGGAAAGATAAGCGGATTTGTTTCAAGATATAGCAGTCTTGGGTCAAGTCTTGATGATGAAGCAATAGTTTGAAAGTTGCTAGATTCTGTACCAAAGAAGTATCTTCAAATTGTTGCTTCTATTGAGCAGTATTCGGATATCGAGAGCATGCCATTTGAAGAAGCAATAGGCAGGTTGAAGGCATGTGAGGAACGAATCAAAGAGCAAGACGAGACTAGTGATAATGATCAAAGTAAGGTATTATTATCTAAAACTGATGGTCAAACTTCTAATACCAGTGGACAAGACTCTAAAACCGATGGTCAAGAGAAGAATGAAGAGTCTGGTTGTAAGTGTTGTGGACGAGGATGGTCAAGCCAAAGTGATCGTGGAAGAGGTCGTGGTCGTGGTCGAGGAGGACGATACCAAAGGGATAAAAGGTTTATCGTATGTTATAATTGTCAAGATAAAGGTCATTATGCAAGTGAATGTCCTAAGAAGGAGTCAAAGGAAGAAGTAGCAAACTTGGTCGAAGAGTATGATCCGTCACTATTTTGAAGAACGTGTCCATATCAAGATTAAGGGGGTGAATGAAGAATTAATCTTGATATATGAAAGATTATTTAAATAGTTAGAGATAATTAGTAGTTTGAATTTAAATAGTTATCTAGTTATTTTATTTATTAGGTATTAGAGTTAGTATTGGTTTAGTATAATTAGTTTTAGAGTTTGAGTTTAATTGGGATAGCTTGTTTAGCAAGTAATTAGTTTAGTATAAATAGATAGGTTAGGTTATGTAATTACTTGGATGTTTTGCTTTGTTCTTTATTAATATATAAAAGAGTCGTGAGGAGTTCTCACAAAATCGTTGTGTTGCTGCGTTTTTGATCTAGTTGATTCCAACATCAATCCAACCCAATACATAAAAGTTCGTTGGACTTGTTCATGATTAAACCAAGGATTCGATTTGCTTACCTGATTACATATCACCTTAGAAGGCAATGGCGATGTCTTAACTGTTGAGAGCAGCGGATTTGAGACACTCGTGCTGATAACGTGTTGTAAAACGACGATCTATTAGCAACCAATATATAAGTATATAAGCATGAGAACAAAACTATAAAATCATGTAGAGAATAGAACATGGAGAATTCTTATTCATTAATCTATATACACCATATACAAATGCCTCTCTCTATATAAATGCACATACATTAATAAAAAGAAATTAAAGAGATATAAGTTATGTATGTGGAGAGTCGCCATATAAATGATACATTCATAACAGGATTTATTTTATTAGTTTGTGGTTCTTTTTGTAAGATACTTTTTTTATTAGAGTGTTTTTTGAGAGAATTCACATCAAAAGAAGGAATCGCTTGAAGCATCAAAGGCTAACGTAATCCGGGTCTTAAATCCGGTCGGACCGGTCCGACCTTTGACCCCGTAAGGCGACCAGGTCGAACTCCGGTCGGGTCCTGAAAACATTGGTTTAAAACATATGACTTTGTTATTTTCAGTCAGCATAACACCATAATACAAACTCTACGTCTTATTTTATTTCATCATGGGTATATATATATATATATACACACACAATATGATACTTGTTATTAGTTATTAATATTACATTAATTAATATCTCCTGAAAATTCCATCGGCATGTAGAAAAAAAAAAACAATTTTTAGGGGACAACAAAATAAGTGATAGCGCGCACACAAAAAAGTCTTTGGTCTCCTATCTCTCCCTCTGAAAACTCCAGTTCACCACTCTCATCGGCTCTCTCTTAGGCTCACCAACACAACCTCCTCCAACAACAAAACCCTATCATTTCTTCATTTGGAAACCATGCCCTCATTTTCGTTTGTTTCTACTTCTACAGACACACACACTCTCTCAACACAAGCACCCATCTCTTCTTCATTTTCTTCTATATAAGATGTATTTATTTGATAATCTCCTCATATCTCAAACCCACACTCCATTATGAAATTCACACAGTTCCTCCTCCGTTCCAAGAAAGGGTTGATTATCCCAAAACAACAGAGCATCATCAAGCCACCTGATACGAAAATCATGATCCCAACCCCAAATCAGAGCATAATAAGCTCAAATGATGGTGTTATCGTCCCACCACAGACTCCTATTTTCAAGCCGAGAGAGATAGTGAACATCAGAGACCTGAAACAGCTGAAGAAAATGGGGATTTATGACCCAGAACTTACAACTCTTACGCTGCACGAAGACAACTTCGAAACGCCGGCTCGGCTCGGGAAGGTAATCGGCAGTTACAAAAACATATGGGCAACTAGTCATGCAGAAAAAGGGTAATGATCTATATAGTTGTACAACTAAGAACATCACTTGAACTGTCCTTTTTCCATTTCCAATATTTTAATAACTATATCCAATATATTCGTACATTTGTAGCTTGTACATTTAGGTTTAAAATATGTACATTACTTGTTTTTTTCTTTTTTTGACAAAAATAGCCTAGGAATAGATTTATCCCAGAAATCAAAACTGCAAGTCTAGATATTTCACTAACATTTTGTCCTCTTCTCATTTTAGATTTATTTCTTTTGATAAAAATGAAATCAAAATTACGTACCGAAGTGACAAAAAACTAGAAAATTGTAAACACAAGATTAAAAAAAATTATAAAGATTACTTGTTTGTTTTATTTTTTTTACTTTGTTTATTTATTGGAATTACTTTATTAGTTTGTGGTTCTTTTTTAAAGATACTTTTTTATTGGAGTGTTTTTGAGAGAATCCACACCAAAAGAAGGAACCGCATGAAGCATCAAAGGGTAAGTGATCTCTATATTTTATATCTATTTTTATATAATTTATGACATAATCCGGGTCTTAAATCCGGTCGGACCGGTCCGACCTTTGACCCCGTAAGGCGACCAGGTCGAGCTCCGGTTCGGTCCTGAAAAATATTGGTTTAAAACATATTACTTTGTTATTTTCGGTTAGCATAACACCATAATACAAACTCTACGTCTTATTTTATTTCATCATGGGTGTGTATATATATATATATACATACAATATGATACTTGTTATTAGTTATTAATATTACATTAATTAATATCTACTGAAAATTCCATCCGCTTGTAGAAAAAACAATTTTTAGAGGACAACAAAATAAGTGACAGCGCGCACACAAAAAAGTCTTTGGTCTCCTATCTCTCCATCTTCTCCCTCTGAAAACTCCAGTTCACCACTCCCATCAGCTCTCTCTCAGGCTCCCCTACACAGCCTCCTCCCACACCAAAACCCTATCATTTCTTCATTTGGAAACCATGCCCTCATTTTCGTTTGTTTCTACTTCGGTGCAAGTCTTTGTCTCTCTCTTACAGACACACACAATCTCTCAACACAAGCACCCCTATCTTCTTCATTTTCTTCTATATAAGATGTATTTGTTTCATAATCTCCTCACATCTCAAACCCACATTCCACTATAAAATTCACACAGTTCCTCCCCATGTTCTAAGAAATGTTTGATTATCCCAAAACAACAGAGCATCATCAAGCCACCTGATAAGAAAATCATGACCCCAACCCCAATTCAGAGCATAATAAGCTCAAACAATGGTGTTATCGTCCCATCGCAGATCCCTACATTCAAGCCGAGAGAGATAGTGAACATCATGGACCTGAAATAGCTGAAGAAAATGGGGATTTATGACCCAGAACTTACAACTCTTACGCTGCACGAAGATAACTTCAAAACGTCGGCTTAGCTCGGGAAGGTAATCGACAGTTACAAAAACATATGGGCAACTAGTCATGCAGAAAAAGGGTAATGATCTATATAGTTGTACAACTAAGAACATCACTTGAACTGTCCTTTTTCCATTTTCTAATATTTTAATAACTATATCCAGTGTATTCGTACAGTTGTAGCTTGTACATTTAGGTTTAAAATATGTACATTACTTGTTTTCTTGAAAAAATAGCCTAGGAATAGATTTATCTGAGAAAACAAAATTGCAAGTCTAGATATTTCACTAATATTTTGTCCTTTTCTCATTTTAGGTTTATTTCTTTTGATAAAAATGAAATCAAAATTACGTACCAAAGTGACAAAAAAAATTAGAAAATTGTAAACACAAGATTAAAAAAAATTATAAAGATTACTTGTTTGTTTTATTTTTTTTACTTTGTTTATTTATTGGATTTACTTTATTAGTTTGTGGTTCTTTTTTTAAGATACTTTTTTTTTATTGGAGTGTTTTTGAGAGAGTCCACACCAAAAGAAGGAACCGCTTGAAGCATTAAAGGCTAAGTGATCTCTATATTTTATATATATTTATATATAATTTATGACATAATCCGGGTCTTAAATCCGGTCGGACCGGTTCGACCTTTGACCCCGTAAGACGAACGGGTTGACCTCCAGTCCGATCCTGAAAACATTGGTTTAAAACATATAACTTTGTTATTTTTAGTCAGCATAACACCATAATACAAACTCTACGTCTTATTTTATTTCATCATGGGTATATATACATATATATATATATACAATATGATACGTGTTATTAGTTATTTATATTACATTAATTAATATCTCCTGAAAATTCAATTGGCTTGTAGAAAAAAAATAATTTTTAGGGGACAACAAATTAAGTGACAACGCGCACACAAAAATGTCTTTGGTCTCCTATCTCTCCCTCTTTTCCCTCTAAAACTCCAGTTCACAACTCTCATCGGCTCTCTCCCAGGCTCACCTACACAACCTCCTCCCACACCAAAACCCTATAATTTCTTCATTTGGAAACCATGCTCTCATTTTCGTTTTTTCTACTTCGGTGCAAGTCTTTGTCTCTCTCTTACAGACGACACACACAATTTCTCAACACAAGCACCCCTCTCTTCTTCATTTTCTTCTATATAATATGTATTTGTTTGATAATCTCCTCACATCTCAATCCCACACTCCACTATGAAATTCACACAGTTCCTCCTCCGTTCCAAGAAAGGGTTGATTATCCCAAAACAACAGAGCATTATCAATCAAACCACCTGATAAGAAAATCATGACCCTAACCCCAAATCAGAGCATAATAAGCTAAATGATGGTATTATCGTCCCACCGCAGACCCCTACCTTCAAGCCGAGAGAGATAGTGAACATCAGAGACCTGAAACAGCCGAAGAAAATGGGGATTTATGACCCAGAACTTATAACTCTTACACTGCACGACGACAAATTCGAAACGTCGGCTCAGCTCGGGTAATGATCTATATAGTTGTACAACTAGTCATGCAGAAAAGGGTAATGATCTATATAGTTGTACAACTAAGAATATCAGTGGATGTAAAAGTCACATCACCTCTTGAGTTGTTTAAGTCATCTGCTGCCATATGTAATAAACAAGGAAAGAACAAATCTAAATCTACACAGGTATGTCTTGTTTCTAATTTGTTTGTAAAAATTTTATGTTGTTGATTCTTTTATCTTCTTTTGAAGGTGTTGTCTTTTGTTGAAAAGTATTTGGGCAAATAATTTATAACTTCTATTCTTACTAACGTCATATCTAATCCTCTTAGCAAGATTAGTCATTTCTCCAAAAAGTGGGTTGGACGGGTAACCTGAAGCTTTTTAAGACATGTACAAAGCTTGTACCTGTTTTTAATCTTTTTGCAATACTTCTTATCATGATGTCTTTCCAATTCTTTTTGGAAACAAAGTTGAATCTGAAGTGGGTGATGGCGAACTGGAAGCAGGTGCTGGCAAACCGGAAGCAAGTGAAGGCGGTGTCACCACTGGGGAAGGCGGTGCTGGGACTGGGAAAGGCGGTGTTGAAGGCGGTGCATGACTTCTCGAAGGCGGTGTTTAGAATGGTGAAGGCGGTGCCAGGACTGGTGAAGGATGTGTTGAGGCTGGTAGAGGCAAGTTTGTCTAAAGGTTGTTAACTGAGAAGATGATTAGTTATTTCTCTTGATTAAATGTTTTGGTTTCCGATAAAACTGAGATACCATGTTCGCTTGGGCAAAGCTTTTCCTTTATTTTACAAAATAATGCATTTTAACCATTTTAGAAATAAGATAAGAATGTGGTTGTGAATGTTCCCTTGATATTAGGGATGGGAGTGGTACAATACCTGTACTGGTATCTAAAATACCGATATCAAATTTGAACTAAACTGGGTACCAAATACCGTACAAAATATGTTGGTATGGTGCGGGTATTGGTACGAGTATTTCGGTATAGTACTCGATTTGGTTCCACTTTGTTTTTGTTTTAGTTTTTGAGCACTCGTATGGGTACAATATATGTAAACTCGACATGAATACAAATATAGTACATGTACCAAACAGGTACAATTGGTACGAGTACCAATACGATACATGCACCAAATAGGTAAAATCAATATGAGTACCATAATACCATAATATAAAAAAATTTAATTATATATAATATTCGGTTTCAGTACCTTTTTTTACCCATACTGTACTAATACTGAAAGTACTGAATACCAAAATCAATAAACTGGGTACCAATACATTTACCAGTACCTAAAATCGGTACGGGTATTTGGGTAAAATTGCCCATCCCTACATGATATATAGCAACCATGTGTGATTCACGTGTTGCGACTTAGACTTGCTCATAAGAGAGTAGACGTCTTCTTTGAAACCTTCAAAGTCAGTTTCCAACGCTTGTAATCGTTGAAATGCAAAGTCGAATTAGGTTCCCAAACCAGTGCCTGCCACTTCGTTATCATCGATCCGTGTGTCAAACGTTGCTTCTGGTTCTTTCTTTGTCCCACGCCTTTCATCGCCTTATGTTTTGGTCGCCATCCCAAATGAATCGTCCCGCTCTAATACCACTTGTCATGAAGTAAGTTTTTAATTCACGTCTTACGACTTAGACTTCTATAAGTTAAGCTTGTGCCCCAACGATGTTAGTGTTTTGAGTGATTTAAGTGATGGTTGCAAGTGTTGTATACAAAGAAAGAACTTTGTACTAATAACAAGATGGTTTACAAGAGAGAGTTACAAGTATAAGTATGCAAACTTGTGAAGTTGTTGGGTGATCTCCAAATAAAATCTCATCACCTATTTATACTACTCACATACTAGTTCTAGAGAATTCTCTATCTAGATAATTCCGTACATAATATCTTTGATATTTATGTTGATTATATCTATAAACATGGGTCAAAATATAGAACCTAATCATGTTTATTCAATCATAACGTAAATATAGATACCAAGTTAGAGACACTTACTTGTGGGAGTGGTCATCTTTGAAGACGAAGATAAGGTCATGATTCCCGTTATGGTACCTTGGGTTGATGGATCACCTTAGAGAGAATTTTAGTATTGGTGTTCTTATGAAGTTGTTCATCTCTTATGATCAAATATATATATATAATCATCAAAATGAATGATGATCATGAATAGTGATCGGTTATGAAAACTCTTTACATTCTCTATTAAAGGTACCTAAAGGGAAATCATAATTGCCCCTTAAACTAATCAATAATTACAATTACTACCATCAAGTAATTGTCGGGGACTAGTTATGTCACATTGATAATGTTACCAAATGATCCGTAAGGCCACATCAACGGGTTATTTCTAACATTCTCCCACTTGGCCGAGTGATCATTTGTGACAAGTATAAGTAAGTTTGGCCAAGTTAAAAAATTTAATCAATGTTTCAAATTGAAATTGCAATAGAAAAATACAGTCATTGAGTTATTGTCAACTCAAGACCCCCATTAATCATGTTACAACCCCAAATCAAAACATACGTAAATTTAAGACCAAAATGACTGAGGTAAGCCCTTTGAAATTAATTTGTATAATTCTTGTCTATACGTCATCAGGTGCACATACGTATTTATAGACAAACAAATTGTGTAATTGAGGAAAAAATAATAACTAATCATTCATATGTACGATATGCTATTATGTAAAGCCTTTAGTAAAGCCCGTCTTTATTATGAGCTCTTAGAAAGACTTTGAGTGTAGACCTTAGTTATCGGATCCGCAAGCATATCATGAATGTAAATGTATTCGATACAAATATTTAGTTTCCTCTTCTTGTTCATAAACGAACAATAATTTTGTATCGAAGTTTAATGCAACACCTCTCGAATTGTTACTGTTCGAGGAAATAAGGTAGCTGACTTTTCACAGTAAGTCTTCAATATAGTATTTATATGGAGTTAATAAGTTTATGAGTCCACTGATAAAATTTCAACAACATTTAGTGACAATTGCGTTGTTAATTAACAACACATTATGTCATTATAATTTAGGTTGTTGTTAACAGCTTCTTATGACTCCTCCATGAGATAGATTTGTCTGCAGACATAAGGACTACCTCAAATTGACTTTTAGTTTCTTTTGAACATCATAAAATCAACGTAAGAATAATCAACCTCTTCTTATAGTCTTTCTCGTTTCTTAAAGATATTGTAAGATACTTCACAATAATCTAGAGTGATCTAATGTTCATCCATGTGAACAATATCTAGACGAGTATAGACTTGAACCTTCATAAGGTTTCTAATTAATGAAGCATAAGGAAGTAATCTCATTTCTCATTTTATCCTCTTAATGAGAGCAATATTGTTTGTTACATATGTAAGGACCCACTTTAGAGTAAAGCTTATGGCACGAAGCTAATGCCCCAATGGGTCTATCTCGGTATA